>NC_073303.1:82155498-82455498 GCF_027595985.1 Sorex araneus
GGGGACCATATGAGATGCTGAGAATCAAACTCAGGTCGGCTGCGTGCAAGGTGAATGCACTACCCGCTGTGCTATAGCTCCAGCCACAGCTCATTCTTTCTCATAGATTCAGTAGACCAGGTTTAGTGTCATGCCCGTGATTTGTACTTACATAAATTGTTGACTAAATAAGTGAATTTGGAGGTCTAAGTTTAGTGTGATAGTATTTTTAAACTTTCACAAGATAGAGGAGTTAGGATATACAAATAATCATTAACTCAGTTTTTAGTGACTTCATAGAGACTCTCTAGAGTCACTAACGCCTCAAAGGATGGTAGGCTAGAGTTTGATTTAAGCAGAGATTAGAAGACAGGGAAAGATTTAGCCACCTGATTAGTTGAGGGTAAACTGAGTTGGTGGGAGATGCTTTGGCATATGAATCCATAACTTGGATGTTATGGTTCTCTCTCTAGTTTATCCTCTATCACCTCTCCTCTTTAAGTCCAAAGGTCAATCAAGGTTTGGCTGTTGACCCTTGTCTATTTGGTGTGACCAAGAAACACAAGATACTAACATTGGTAATTAACATTTATAGAAATGATTAGTGGCTGGTTACTATCAGGGATAAGTTTTATAAATACTTTATCTGCATGTCTTAAAATATTTCTTGATATTAAGAAATTAAAATATATAACAAATTAAACATAGGAACTTTAATAAAAAATTGGGGGCCACATCTGGAGGTACTCAGGGCTTACTCCTGTTTCTGTGCTCTGTACCTGTCCTTAAGGGCTCAGGGTATCCC
This sequence comes from Sorex araneus, assembly GCF_027595985.1. NCBI lineage: Eukaryota > Metazoa > Chordata > Mammalia > Eulipotyphla > Soricidae > Sorex > Sorex araneus. The sequence continues at coordinate 82,156,283 of NC_073303.1, forward strand.
CTGTATGCTGGGGATCAAACCTGGGTCAGCTGTGTGGAAGGCAAACACCTTACCTGCTGTACTATCGCACTGGCCTTAGGAGAGCGAATGAAAACTTGATGTCAACCCTCAGTATGAGGGTCCTAGGACTAAATATCCAAACCGCATGGCAGCAGAGGACCCAGGCTGCCCTCCCTGGGTCCTGCCTGCCCAGAAGACTGGCTGTCACGCCCACAATTTGCCTCCTTGAGCCATTTTGGTGCACCAACAGCCTTGGCCTAGAGACTCCCAGTTGAATCCCAAAATGGATTGGTGCCACACAGAGATGTCTCTGGAACTGAACCCTTTATACAATGGCAGTTTACAGTTACAATCACGGCCATGCCAGTTTTCATAATATTCAAAATAAGCAATGGAAAATAAATTACCTAGTGTCTGCCCCTGGCAGGTAGGCTTGAATGGTGGTGGGAAAATTTGAGCAAAACATAATGCCCCAAATTAGAAAGAGAGTATTTGGGGAGATTGTCTATCATAGAGGCAGGGTGAGGACTGGGTGGGTGGAGGATACTGGGGACATCGGTGGTGGAGAGTGTGCACTGGTGGAGGGATGGGTGTTCCATCATTATATAGCTGAATCTTAAGCATGAAAGCTTTGTAACTCTATCTCACAGTGATAGAATGAAATAAAAAAAGTAATGTGGAGTTTATTTCTAATTCAATCAACTTAATCAATGGCTGAACAAATTGCAGTACTCCTACATTATTTAAAAAGCAATTTGATGTCAAATTAGCAACAAATAATATTTAATCTATTTTTAAGATATATCTTTGTATTGAGATGGTTATTTTTACAGATATTCCAATGCATTTTAGCTGGCAGAAAGGGAAAATGTGGCAAAAAACTCAAGAATCGTCCTGTAAAGGAAACTTTTTTGAAGGAAGACCTTATATTTATTTACTTTTTTGGTTTCTGGATAACCCAGACAATACTCCGGGCTTATTTCTAACTCTGTGTTTAAGTGCCCAGGGGACCATATGTATTGCTAGGGATTGAACCCAGATTCATTGCTTGTATGGCAACTGTCTTATCCACTGTATTATCTCTCTGACCCAAAACCTTATTTTAGACTACTGATAAGGATTTTGGTAACATGGTCATATTTAACACCAAGGTTGAGAGAGAAGTCTTTATAATAAACAGCTCCATTGAAAATCAATTGATAACTATCACTGGTGGTGGCAATGTCTGTTTATTCAACCGTTTTGGAAGACAATACAAGTATTCCTCAAAAAACTGGGAAGTGATTTCCATATGACCCAGCAATTTCACTCCTAGGAGTATACTCCAAGGGCCCAAAGCACAATGCAGAAAAGACATCTGCACTCCTATGTTCATTGCAGGATTATAAACAATAGCCAAATAATAGAAACAACCAAAATGTCCATGAACAGATGACTAGTTAAAGAAACTATAGTATTTCATTTTATATATAAACGTATATATGTGTATATATACACATATATATGTATATATATATAATGAAATACTATCACTGTCACTGTCACTGTCATCCCATTGCTCATCAATTTGCTGGAGCGCGCACCAGTAATGTCTCCACTGTGAGACTTCTTGTTAGTCTTTTTGGCATATCGATTACACATGGGTTGCTTGCCAGGCTCTGCTGAGCTCGGTAGCTTGCCGGGCTCTCTGAGAGGGCCAGAGGAATCGAACCTGGGTCAGCCATGTGCAACGTAAATGCCCTACCCACTGTGCTATTGCTCCAGATAATGTCATACAATTTGCTGCTACATGGATGGACCTGGAGAGTGTCATGTTGAGTGAAAAAGTCAGAAGGAGAGGAGAAGACCCAGAATGATCTCTCTCAAACGTGGGATATAAAGAAACTCTGTAGGGCAATATCACATGCCCAATGACAATAGAAACAAGAGCAGGCGAATTGGTTTTCAGTGGAAAGCTTGCAATTTGGGCAGAGATGGGGGGATAAGGTAGGGAAGGGAACACTAGAAAAACAGGGCAGGGGAAAAGTGCCTGCCACAGAGGCAGGCTTGGTGGGGGGAGAGAAACTGAGGACCTTTGGTGGAGGGTGGTGGGCACTGGTGGAAGGATTGGTGTGGGAAAAATATATGTATGTCTGAAACCCAAAAATAAGTATCTTGGTAACTTTGTAGTTTACAGTGATTCAATAAAAAATCATTAATAATGAAAAAGGAGGACTATTTCACTGAATTATTCCACAAGAACTCAGACTAATCTAGTCTTTGTCATTGATATTTGCATTTCTAGGATGGATTGAGAAGGCCAAGAAATCATGTAAACTATTATTAAGGTATACACGCCATGAAGATGGTTTCAATTAGCTGTTTATTATTTTGTGAATATTTTATAGAAATAAATTGCAGCTATTTTATAAAGTAGCATTCTTAAGATTATGTAGATGCCTTTGGAGCTAAGTGCCATTTTCTCAGGGAAATCTTATAATGTATAATAATAGTGTCTATAAAATATACAGTAGAATCTATAGGAAACAATGGAGGACTATTATTGAGGAGTATTAGAAAAGATACAGAGACCCAACTAGTTATCTCATTAGAGAGGTGATGACAGGGATAAAGGTATATTTGAAGATAACATGGATTGGATTGATGGTGCATCAGGTTATATATGCAACAAAGGAATAAAAAGTAGCTTTGGATTTCAGTTCAAATAGACAAGTTTTAGAATGGAGGTAACTTCTAACAGAAATGGAAGACAAAGGAGATTCCTGGATCTGCTATTAAATGTGTCACTGTCACTGTCACTGTCATCCCATTGCTCATTGATTTGCTCAAGCGGGCACCAGTAACGTCTCTCATTGAGAAACTTATTGTTACTGTTTTTGGCATATCCAATATGCACGTGTAGCTTGCCAGGCTCTGCCACGTGGACTCGATACTCTCGGTAGCTTGCTGGGCTCTTTGAGAGGGGTGGAGGAATCAAATTTGGGTTGGCCTCGTGAAAGGCGAATGCCAAACCGCTGTGCTATCGCTCCTGTCTTACAGATACCATAGGAAAGACAATATAGCACTTACCAAAGTCTAATAGTTAAGCAAAGTTTTCTTCCTTTTACTTCCCCAAGACAGTGTAACCTTGCTATTATTATGTGATTAAATAAAATGTCTAGTATAGCACCTGGCATATAATAAAAGTTCAGTGAATTAATGCATAATGTACATATCAATAACTTCAAATAGATAGGTCATTCAGGAGATCAAATGGAAAACAGTATCAAGAAAGCTAAGGATCTAGGGGCTGGAGAGATAGCACAGCGGTAGGGCGTTTGCCTTGCACGCGGCCGACCCGGATTCTAATCCCGGCATCCCATATGGTCCCCTGAGCACCGCCAGGGATAATTCCTGAGTGAAGAGCCAGGAGTAACCCCTGTGCATCACCGGGTGTGACCCAAAAACAAAAACAAAAAAACAAACGAAAAAAGAAAGTTAAGGATCTAAGTGAAAATCAATGGGATGTCTGCAGAGAAGGTTGCGGATATGTACACATGGACTCTAGTCTGTGTACTTGTGCCACTATAAATATTTTTGCTTTCTTTTAGATGACAAAATCATGTTAGCTTACTGTACCCATTTAGATTTCCTAGAAAATCTATTTTATAACAAGTACAAAGCAAGGCAAAAAATGGGTGGAAAAACAATACAAAGGTAATGGCACTTGCTAGCAAGCAGCTGTGGCTGTGACCATAGTTCTAATCAGGACCTGCATAGTACCTGACCACTGAGCCAGGAGTGGCCTCAGAGCACTGCCCTGTGTTGTGAAAAATAAAAAAATACAAACAAACTGATAAAGAGGCAGTAAAAAGACCTTGAAATAGAGATGAAAGAGAAAGATGCTTATAGACATCAGGATTCTAATGTTAGCACAGCTGTCCACAAGCTTAGGGCCAAGACAGCAACTTAGTAATGGAGAACTAATAGTCAGATGAAAACGAAGTACTTTGTGTTTTGAAAGGGTGGAGTGGGCCTCACACTTTGATGTTCCAGGCTTACTCTGAGGACTACAAAGTGCCCTGGGTCAAACCTGGGTCAGTGTGTGTAAGGTCAGTGTGTCCACATTACTCCTATACTTTCTCTCCAGCCCCCAGTATACATATATTCTTATGTATATATATGTATATATATACATATATATACATATATTTACATATATTTGGGTCACACCCTTGTGCATTGCCAGGTGTGACCCAAAAAGCAATATATATATAGCTTTTATATATATTGCTTTTAATAATATATAAAATAATATATATTAATATGTATATTAATCATACATATATTGCTTTTTGGGTCACACCTGGCGATGCACAAGTGTTAACTCCTGGCTCTGCACTTGGGAATAACTCCTGGCGGTGCTCAGGGGACCATGTGGGATGCTGGAATTCAAACCCTGGTTGGCCGTGTGCACAGCAAATGCCCTACCTGCTGTGCTATCGCTCCAGCCCTGTGACTTAACATCAGGGTGAGGGAATGGGGTTGAGAGGGAGACATAGATGCAGACAAAAATGCCTTCTACAGAAGGAGAAAAAAGTCACTACATATGGACTTTCAGAGCCATACCTTTAAAAAGAGGACATGTACAAGTTAGGAATAGTTCAGCTGATGGGAAAAGTGAGAGGAAATAGGTAGTGGCTCATGACAGAGTTAGAGATGTAAAAAAGTAAGATTAAGAAGAAGAGTTAGGGATGGTTTCTAGAAAAAAAAAGTGAGATTTGAGCAGGGCATTGCAAGACTGGTGGTATTTAGGTAAGAGAAAACTTTTCAGGCAGAAGTCAAAAACAAAAGTGCGAGGGGCAGTGGTTCAAGCTTCAGTGTATGTGGAACTGCTATTGCTATGGAAATTGTAGGATAGAGACAAAATTGTGAAGGACTTCTCATTGCTTCTATTTCATGGATTTATGAATTTATCACAGAAGCAACCAATAGAGAGTTACACTGAAGGAGGTGAGTCTGTCTTTTAGGAAAGCAGCAATTGAGTACAGGTGAAAACCAGTTCTGAAACTGTTGGAATAGCACAAATCCAGTGGAGACAGATCTTTCACCTGGGAAAAGACACAGAGGCTTGGAAGAACTGTGGTCAAACTGGGATTGTTATTATCATCACATAAGCACCAAGCCTCAATTATTAAGTATGGGTCTCATTGTGTGCTCTCTAAATACTGCTTTAAAAAGCAATCACATTTTCTCTAAGGAATAAGCGATCATTTGAGAGAACTCAGGACCAGTTATTTTCTTTCTCCCTTATCTCAACTCCCTTATCTCAATCTACCATTTTTATTTCGGCCCTTGGTGTTGATTTACAAGAGCTTGCTTCCAAGAGCTGCTGTTTTCCTGGGTCCTGCCCCTTATCAGGCCTTAAAGTTAAGCCCCTGATCTCTGTATCTGCAGCTGGGGTATTTGCACAGTAGTTTCTTAACTAAAGCTGTAAGAGATGAAGGGAGTAGTCTGGAAGCAGGATGGGGGTAATCACTGCGCAAGGACCTGCCGCGCGCCAAATGTTCTGAGTCTTGCTTGTTAGATCACTAGGGCCAGGTCTCAGGGGCCACAGTCTCAGCCCTCTCAGCGGCCGTCGGGTCCCTCCTGCAAAGGGGCCTCGGGCTAAGGTCGGAGAAACGCACAGAATTCACTTCCAACTCAAAGAAATGTCCCTCTTGCAGCCTTTCAGAGGATCTTCCATGGAAACCCCGAATCCCACCCCCTTCCTTCCCTCGTCCTGCCCCAGGGACCGGGGGGGGGGGGGGGTGCTGCGGGGCAGGGGGAGGAGGTGCCGTTTTTTCCAGAAAGACAGGGCAGGGGGCGGTCACGCAGCTGGGCGGTGCACGTGGGTGGGGGGTGGGCCGGGGGGCGGGGAGTCCAGGAACTTTGAGACTCTGCACTGAGGGGCCCCGAGGTGACAGCGCGGGCTGCACGGCGGGCGGGGACCCGGGAGAGGAGGCGAGAGCAGTCGCGGCCGGCTGCAGAGGCGCCACCAGCGCCGCTCGGAAGGGAGACCGCCTGCTGTCGCCGCGCGCGCACCGGACGACCCGAGTGGCAGTCCGCAGGCATGGGTCGCTGGTCGCTAGAGTCGCTGCTGCTGGCATCTTTCAGCGTCCAGGGCCTGGCCCTCGCGGTGACCCTGCTCATCCTGGTCCAGTGCCTGCGTGCCCGGCGCACCAGGTAAGTTTCCCCGCGGCCCCGCGCGTCGGCCGCGCGCCACGGCCCGGGCCACGCATGCGCTCTGGGCGCCCCCGTCGGCTCGCGACCCGCACGGCCCCGGCGGACCCCCTCCGTTTGTCCCCGCGCACCGGCGCGCAACCTGCTGCCCGCCTAGCGCCTTTGGGGGTCGTGTGCAATCACAAAGGCTTCTTTGGCCTCTGCCCCGACCACACTGACGTCTTAAATGCTCCGAACAGAGTTCGATTTGCGGCTTCCAGAATCTAGGTTGTAGTAAGAATCCTGTACTTTTGTCCTGTGCATCAGGCATCGGACACGTGTGTAGTGATGTGTGTAGTGATGTTTTATGCCCTGATAGAGCGGAGTAACTTTCTTGCACTTCGTCCATGAAAAGTGAACCGTCTCAAGAAAATCCCACTGTGTACTGGTAACAGTAGCTCTGGGTGTTGCTCAGTGCCTCAGTTTACCTCACTGCGCATCATATAGCTAAAGGAAATACTAGGATCTTAAGGAGTTTTGTGGGCACGAAATGAATCTGCCCTGTCTATTTTAAACACTTGCTCTATAATTTGTATTAGGACAAAACAAAGTAACCACTTGTCTGATTTCAAATGTGGTTATAGAAACGAAGTTCAAAAGCAAAAAAAAAAAATCTTTGCTTTGAAGTCACCGGAAATTTATTAGTCTAGGCTCTTGATCGCTTTTGAAAAACAATCATATACATTTTATTTGATGGTAATTGCTACTGTGTAATTATATCACACATATTTGTTGTGACATAAGTTCTCAGCAGTTTAAGAGAAATGGCACCATTGTTCTGCGTTCAGGACCCAAGGTTATTTCTAGAAAATCATGGCTGAAGACTCTTAAAAAAGTGCTTAATGCTTTTCTTCCCTGGTGGACTTTCACAGATTATCCTGGAGTGTGCAGTGACTTCTCTCTCTTTGCTGTTTTCTGTATTTGATTTCTTGCTTCAGAGGCCAATATGAACATTTAGGACTTTTAACTTTCGTGTTATTTAATTCTGTGTAGATTTAGCTCTCCTGTCTATTAGTATCACAGCCCAAGCCACTTAAGATATATTTTCAGAAGTATGCCTTTAAAAGGAGATGGTATATAAGCAGGCTCTGTTCTGTCCGCACTTTTTATACGAAACAGGAACAGACAAGCTGAGGAAAGTTTCCTGGATTATTGGAGGTAATGCAAGATGTGAATGGGGAACTGGGGTGTGGTGGTGTGGGGAGAAAGTTTGGAAGGGAAAGGGCAAAACAGAGTCTTTCTGAAGCATTTTGACATCAAGCTAATCTTTGACTCTACCACTAAACATTATTTTACCTGCCACTAGATTAGTATTTATACCATGACTCCTATTCTAAATAGGAGGATTTTATTTGGGAGTTGGGGGGGGGTGGTTGTTGGCCACACTCAGAGGTGCTCAGGCCTTACTCCTGGCTGTGTGCTCTGGAGGTCACTCTTGGCAGTCCTGAGGTGACCTGATGGTGCTGGGGATCTAACATTACATGCGTACAAGGCATGTGCCGTAACTGCTGTATTATCACTCCAGCTGAAGGAACTTCTATTTAATATGGCAAACTTCTAGAGAGAAGTTAAGTATTTCAGTGTGCAAGAGATAGACTCATTTGTCCCAAGACAAAAAAAAAGTTTGGTTGTTTCAAGTTATTTCTTATATTTGAATATTTTACTCAAATTAGTCTAGTGCTTTACAAAAATACTTCATGATGAGATGGAAAGTCACTGCCACTGTCATCCTGTTGCTCATCAATTTGCTCGAGCGGACACCAGTAACATCTCCATTGTGAGACTTGTTGTTACTGTTTTGGGCATATTGAATACGCTACAGGTAGTTTGCCAGGCTCTGCCGTGCGGTGAGATACTCTTGGTAGCTTGCCGGGCTCTCTGAGTGGGGTGGAGAAATCGAACCCGGGTTGGCTGCGTGCAAGGCAAATGCCCTACCGCTGTGCTATTGCTATTACCACAGAAAGCCAGATGTAGGTATGAGTTTCTTAGTGTTTAGGGGTTTGGGGGTAGCCTGGGATTCAATGCGAGGATGCGAGCTGCTTAGTCCCTGGGTGCTGGAGATACTTAGAGCCATCCTGGTGGTGCTCACAGACCTTCAGGGCCACAACGGGGCTGCACCCACTTGTGCTCTGCTACCATGTGGTGTTGGGGAATCTAACTGGGGCTGGCTGCACGCAAGGCACGCACCTTAACCCCTATGCTAGCTCTCTCGCCCCACATACATTCTTACATTCTTTTAAAAGTCATATTCTTATTTGATTGAATATCACTTAATATATTCTGTTTCGACTTTCCCCCCTACTTTATAGTAAATTTTAGACACTTTCTGTGCCAGGGCATTGAAAGTGACTCTGTGTAATGATTGTGTAGAAATGCACCAGATATAGATGGGTTTCTTTGGTCTTTGAGGGAACATGTGTGTTTGATTGTGGAGTTGTTTTTGAAATTTATGTGTGCTTAATATTTTGATAGATACTGATAGTTGCAATTTGTGTTGGAAGTTTCTAAACACCCCATAGATTATCTTCTAAGTGGATTTGTGCAAGCATAAAAGTTATAGTCATTAATCTGTATGGGAAAAATGTGAGCATTTCCAGATCCCCCGGAGTAACCTACCAAATAACACTTAAAGCTTAGAGTAACACTTTGATATAGTCAGAGTAGGAATAAATAATCAACACACAGTCTGCATATTGCAGTTCTTAAGGAAGGGGTTTGGCAGTATCTTGCTGGCTGCTTGGGTTCTGCTACTCCTAGGACAGCTGTTGCAAAACAAATTCTTAGTGTTATTTTCAATTTTGTCTTTTGTTGTGCAAGGCCTTATTAGTGTCTGGGGCTTTCAAAGTCACCCTTGTGGTGTATAAGGGGTCATGTGGTGCCCTTGATGGCTGAGATTTCTCCCTGTTCCTATATCTTTTAAATCGCATTTAAAAAATGTGTTTCCTAAAAAAAAATTTGTTTCCTTCAACCTGAGTGCCTGAGAACAGATGACTGGATAAAAAACTATGGCACATCTACATAATGGTATAATACACAGCTGTTAGGAAAAAATGAGGCCATGAAATTTGCCTATAAATGGATGGACTTGGAGAGTATCATTCTGAGTGAAATGAGTAAGAAGGAGAGGGACAGTTATAGAATGACTGCATTCATTTGTGGGATATTAAAAACTAGTATGAAACTAATATCCAGGGCTAGCGAAAATGGGCCAGGAAGACTGGTCAGTGGTTGGAAATTACCACAAAGGTGTGTGCTGGGGATAGAGGGTAGTTAAGATAGAGGAGGGTCCATTATGATAACATTAGGTGGAAATGGTAACTATGGACAAGAGTTGAGTGTTGAAGTAAGTAAAGGAATCTACATGATAATCTTTCAACATTTATATTGCAAGCCATAATGCCTAAAATGAGAAAGAGAGAGAGAGAAGAGAGGGAGGCTTGGGTGTGGGGTGATTTAGGGGAGTGGAAGGGAAACTGAAGACATTGGTGCTGGGGAATTACAGTGGTGGAGGGATGGGTGTTGGGACTTTGACTAATACCCAATCATGAATAACTTTGGTGATTCAATAAAATAAAAAAATTAATATTCAAAAAAATATGGATTTCCTTAAATGACAATAAGACTGAGAAAAAGTTTACTTAGTAGATGAAAATATTTGTACACCATCTAACAAAGGCTAATATTCTCAATATATAAAACACTCACAAAACTCAACAATAAAAAGACCAACAATCCAATCAAAAAGGGCAGAGGAGATGAAAAGACACTTTCTTAAAGAAGATATACAGGGGCTGGAGCAATAGCACAGCGGGTAGGGCGTTTGCCTTGCACGCGGCCGACCCGGGTTCGATTCCCAGCATCCCATATGGTCCCCCGAGCACCGCCAGGGGTAATTCCTGAGTGCAGAGCCAGGAGCAACCCCTGTGCATCGCCGGGTGTGACCCAAAAAGCAAAAAAAAAAAAAAAAGATATACAAATAGACAGTAGGTATATGAGAAAGTGTTCATCATCACTTAGTATTAGAGAAATGCAAAGTAAAAACTACAATGAGCTATCAGCTCACACTAGGGAGAATGGATAATATTAATAAATGTGAAAACAACTCATGTTGTCTTAGATACAATAGTAAAAGAACCTCGTTGATTTTTGGTGGAAAATGGTTCTGGTTTAGCTTCTATGGTTCAGACGTATCAAAAAATTAAAAGTAGAACTTTCATATAATCTAGAGATTTTACCATAAATATTAACATCATTATAAACTTGTTACCTTAACTGTAAAAAATATTTTTAATTAAAAAAAAGAATCCTGTGATTACATTGATCCCACCAAGATAATATAGGATAATTGTCCCATCTCAACATCCTTAATTTAATCATATAGGAAAAGTCTTTTTTATGTAAAGTGACATATTTACAGGCTTGGGGAATTATGCTCTGGACATATTTGGGCACATTATTTTTCCTGCTGCAGTCATTCCTCCTATCCCCAATAATTTATGTCTGTCTTACAGGCAAAATATATTCAGCTCATTTCAATATCAACAGAAGTCTTAACTCTTCTAGCATTCACTCAAAGTCCAAAATCTCATGTAAATTTCATCAGCTCAAAAGACCCAAATCTTAGTAACTAAATCATCTAAATCAGGTATAAGTAAGAAGCTGATAAAAATGTTTTCCTAGGATAAAAATTCCCAAGACCCTCCTAGATCTCCCATGATGAGTTTATTCTCAGCTCTGAGACTTTCCCAAATCAGTTCCTGGTTCCTTTGTTTAACAGCTCTCCTCTTCACTTGTACTTTTACTCTTCTGTTTAATATAAATATGAAGAAGAAGTCAGGCTACCTTTTCAATACTTTGGTTAAAAATTTCTTTAGGAGCTGGATTATAGGTAGAGTGGGTAGGGTGTTTGGTTTGCACTGACTCGGGTTCAAATTCCAGCAGCCTGTATGGTCCTCTGAGTCCACCAGGAGTGATCTCTGAGGGCAGAACCACAAGAAATCCGTGAACATAACTGGGTGTGGCCCAAGAACAAAAACAAAATAATTCTTTTCAGCTAAATATTTATAATTTATAAATTTTGCTTTCCACATTGCTAAATAAGGCAATTCAGCTAAGCTTTATGCAACAATTTGAAAAAGGATCCTCCCACCCCCTTTTTCTGTTAGTTTCCAATGGCACATTCTAATTTCAGCTAAACACTGGCCAACAGTTATGTTAATATGTTTATTTTTTCTACGAATGGCCTATTTATGATTTAAATATTGGTCTAGGTTAGCTATACCTGTCTATATCTACTTATATCTTCTCTACCATTTTTTTACAACATATACTACCTCAAAATATGCCTCTTTGTTTTATTTGTTATTTTCAGATGATTGTTTTAAGAATCAGCAGATTTAGGAAAAGCAGGTTTAGGAAAACCAAGAAGAAGTTAGCTTTTTGTAAGAAACATTTCATTAATTTAGAGAAACTCTTCCTTTGTAAAGGCATATCAATAGGGGGATAGTGAAATCTCTGGAGAAGACAACAATTATATTTTTATGGTGACCCTATACCCTTATATCTGTCCCTTTTCTGGTAACTACCCTAAACTGAAAGGTTATTTTTAGCTGAAGATGTGCTAAATGGAGTGTTTGGGGCCATTTTGATCAGTTACTCCATTTACTCACTCTTTTCTCATGCATATAGATAGTACACATGATCTTAAACTTTTTTTTCCTGCTTATCTTTTATTACTAGAGTTCTCAGCAAAGAACATAGAAGGATAGAGAGAGAAATAATTTCTCATCCCAGAAACTCCTCACATTCTTAAAAAAATTTGCTTATTTATTACTGAGATAACATTGGTTTATAAGAGTGTAAATGTTGGGCCTGAGAGAGAGTACAGCTGCTAAGGTGTTTACTTTGTCTGTGGCTGACCTGGGTTTGCTTTCTGGCACTACATATGGTCACTGAGCACTGCTAGAAGCCATCCCTCAGGAATAAGCCCTGAGCATTCTCAGGCGTGATTCAAAGACCAAAACAACAGCAAAACAAGAGTGTAGTGTTTGGAAACCTTAGGGCATAATGTTATGATACCATACTACCATCCCAAATCTCACTATTTCTCCACCCTTCATAATCTTTTTTTTTTCCTCCTTGGTTTTTGGGTCCCACTGATTCTGTTCAGGGCTTACTCCTGGCTCTTTATTCATGGATCATTCCTGGGGGACCCAAGGGGGATCGTATGGGATTCTGGGAATAGAAATTGAGTGCAGCCCGTGCAAGTCAAGCACCTCACCGTCCCCTCCGCCTTTATTCTTAGAACCCTTCTTTTCCCTCTAAATCTCCCCCCAGTACATTCAGTTGTCATCAGTCTAAGGGTTTGTTTTCATTTTATTTCCTCTGTTTCTTTATATACCACCTATGAGTGAGACTGGTGTATCTCTTTCTCTCTCTCATTTATTTTGCTTATCACAACATCCTCCATTCCATTCCTGTTGTAGTGACAGGCACGATGTCATCTCTTCATAAATGGACTTGGTAGCATTCCACTGTGGGTATTTATCACAACTTCTTATCCCATTGATCTCTCTTTGGGCACCTGAGCTGTTTCCAGATCTTGACGTTGTAAATAACACTGCAATTAACAAAGCTGTGTGTATGTCTTTTGAGTTAGTTTTTTGTATTCTTGTGATAGAAAACACAGATGTAATCTCCAAGTCATATGGTAGTTCTATTTTTAATTTTTTGGTTAAGTCTTCATATAATTGTTCTTGAAAGCTCAACCAGTTTGCATTCTTACCAAGAGGACTGGAATTGCTTCTTCTCCACACGTCTGCCAGCACTTGTTTCTGGTCTTTTCCATGTTGGCCATTCTCACTGCATTAGGTATGTCTCATTGTTGTTTTAATTTGTATTTTCCATACAATGTGATAATGACATCTAGTACTGATTACTTAGAGTAGTGCTTGGTAGGGAAGGAGATTTTGTGTGGTGCCAGGGATGATACTTGCATTGGCTGCATTGTAAGACAAGTCCCTTTAACTTCTGTTCTATCTTTATAGACCTGTGATGAAAATGTTTGTAGAGCAAAAAACTCAGCAAACAATTGGGTGCAGTCACCAAATTGTTTGGTTAGGTGTACGGCACCAAGTTTGAGTAAGCCCGTGCTGCTGTCCTTTCATCAAAACCTTGGATGTCCTGATGTTGCAGGTAAGGACAGTAGTTAGTCTGCTCTCTGAGCTTGTCAGAGGACTGGCTACTAAATGTAAGGTTCAGAGTTGCAAAGTAATGGATGTTTATTGAGAGTAAACATAGGAGAATGTCCCTAATGGGAGTGGCATCAGAGAAAAGAACTGTTAAGGCTTCTGTCTAGGATGTTTATAGTAAGTTCTTCCCACAGTAGCACGAGCTTAGACCCTGCTCTATGGCTGATGTTGTTATCTGTTTTTCTTGATCACTAGACTGACATCTAGGGTACCTTGACATCTCCAGATGGAATTTTGAGAGACATGTCTGACAGTTCATTTAACTCCATCACATAATTTTGTTTTGATTTTTAGCTGAGATCTTTAGAAACTGCAGTCTCTGCTACTAGCTCAGAGGCCATGGAGTTGTTGATAATTATTTTACCCTCAAATATTATTTATACATTCTAGCTGAGAAAGGTTATTGACTCTTTCCTTGCCTATGTCTTCTGAGAATATCACTGTCTCTGTCTCAGAAGTATTTTTCAGAGTACACTAGATTTTAGAACATCAGAGTGATGAAGTTTTAGGGTGGTTTCAACTGGAGTTTCTCTTGAGGACAGCAGAAACAAGGGCCAGGAGGATTGGTCCACATTTGGAAACCTGCCTCAACCCAAGTGCTGGGAGAGAAGGCAGTTGGAATAGAGAAGGGATCACTATGACAAAGATGGTTGGAAATCATTACTCTGGATAAGAACTGAGGACTGAAAGTGGGTAAATGAACAAACATGGTTTACAATACAATATGACCTGTATTGCAAACCATAATGCCCAGAAGGAGAGAGAGAGAGAGGAAGAGAGAGGAAGAGAGAGAGAAAGAAAGAGATAGAGAGAGAAAGAGAGAGATAGTGAGAGGGAGAGCCTGCCATAGAGACAAACTGGGTGAGGGGTTATTGGTGGGAAGAAAACTGGGGACATTGGTGGTGAGAAATGTACATTGGTGCAGGGCTGGGTATTGGAACATTATATAACTAAAACCCAACCATGAATATCTTTGTAACTGTATCTCAAGGCGATTCAATAAATAAATAAATAAATAAATAAATCACAAAAGAATAAATTCTCCCCTTAACAACAATACAACAAATAAAACTCTCTCCCCTTCACTCCCATCTCCCGAAAACAAACAAAATAAAAATGGAGTTACTTTTAACAGTTGACAAGGGAAAACCGAGGAATTCTCTGTCCTTGTTTTATTTGGCATCACAGTGAAGCAGGCCTGGGTGATGACTGTGTGTATTTAGTCACAATTGCATGATGGTAGATCTGCACCACATTTAAATAGGCCTGTTTGGTAACCTAGGGTGTGATATTTCTAGAGTCTGGGGGCACCATTCCACTAAGTTCTAAGGGTCTGAGCAACGGTGACTAGAATTTGGGCTTCTGTCTGCCTGAGGAGGCAGTGTGCTAAGTTAGCTCAGCCTTTGATCTTTGAGATCACAAATGCCCCAGTGTGCTTGAGCACCACTATTTGGAGGACCTGAGAGACAGTCAACACCAGGTTCACAGTCACTGGAGTCTGGCATTCCCTCAGGCTGCCCCACTGCGGTCACATAGGACTTACTTGTCTGGGTCCGCTGTTGGGGCAATGGGATGGCCCAGGGCTGCTGGAGCGTGTGCTCCGGGCTGAATGCAGCATGGTTTGTTAACTGCTCCCTAGCTGGCTGGCCAGCTCTATTTTGGGATACATGGCCTGTGAGTTGATACTTAGTTCTGGACAGGGATTAACAGAGTCCATTTGTCCAGGCTTAGCAGGTCTTGCTCAGCTGCCAGTTTGTTCTGCATTAGATTGGGATGGGCAAAGTTCAATTCAGGAATTTGAGGGTCTGACTGAAGAAGAATAGAAACGGGCATCTTCCAGTAATACTGAGACACCTCTAAGAGGACACCTGCCGCTGATTCTGATTCCCTGTGTATAGTTGATAAGGCTTTTGCCTCCTATTTCAGTGTTGCAATAATAGGAACGTAGAGTCATGGTGCCGGAAGACTGATATATTCCCTATTTTCCCCTTTCCGAGGCCAGTATGCAGTGCCTTAGTAGTTCTGCTGAAGTGTGTTTTCCAAGTCATGCTCCACACACTGCCATTCCCTTGTGAACTGTAGCTGTTGTTCCAAGGGAGTTTCTTCTCATGGTAAGAAGTTCCACATGCTTACTTCTGCCCCCCCACGTCCCAGTTCTCCTGTTTCTTGAATGTCAGGATCTCAGGCAAAAGGATGCCAGTAATCCAAATTTCTGCTGTGAACTTTGCCTAGCTCACGGAAGAAGGCTGATAAAAGAACTGCCTATTCAGCGAGCTTGGCTCCACTTCCGCAACTTCCTCAGAGTCCTCTCTTGGGGAGTTGCTGACACCCATATTCCTGCCAACCATCTATCTATTCATGTTGTCATTTGAAAAAGCACAGGACCAACTGAACAGAAAAGAGAGCAGGAAAACAACTTGCATTGGGCAGGATGTCCTCTAGCATGGATTGGTGGGCAGCTTTGAAGAGAGGAATAAGGGTCTAGTTCTATGCCCAGCAGAGAAATTGCAACCATTTATACACATTCAAGTTGGTTTTTCAAGAAACTCGACCTATTCTTGAGGGAGAATGGTAAGTATGTACGGTTGAGGAACATACAGTGAACATACACAGCGTGCACAGAAAATGGTGGATCAGTCTCGTAGAGGGCAAGTTTCTCAGTGTGATAGGGCTTCCACCACACAATCTCCACTGCCCTGGACCGTCTGGCTAGGAAACAATTCTAAAACCAGTTCTACATTTTAAGGAATCTATTCGAGCAGCATTCCACTTCCGGATACCAAAATTTGCTTGAGTTTTAGAAATTTACACAATGTTATATTGTAATATAGCATAGGCTTACACTGTTAGTGTTCTGGAGGTCAGAGTCTAACTAACCAAAGTCAGGGTGTCAGCAGGCCTAAGCATCTCTGGAAACCTCTGGAAGCCTAAATTCGGCGAGTCCAACTGAACCAGAACTGGATGAGAAAAGTTTGCAAAAAGAAAATAGATCACGAAGATTGAGCTTAGATGGAGTTGCCTCATCCAACAGCATTTCCCAGATTACCTCCAAGAGAATCCCCTTCCTCAACAGGATAGCCAAAGGGTCCATGAACCTGTGTGCTCTGAATAGTATCACTAACCTGTTTGCGCCATCTTCCTTAACAGAAGATGAAAACAACTGATGCCACACAATGTAGATGTGAGAGGCAATGTGCATGAGAAATGCAATTATGTTTTGTGAAGTCATGGTAAAGGCACTCAAAAGAGAACTAATATGCACCATTAGCTTTCCTTGGCACTTGCCAGAGACCCTTTTCTCTTAGTAGCTATTTGGCCTAAGGGGGTGGCATATGATTTGGGTTTGCTTCCCTCCTTTCTTCCTTTGCCCTAACAGGTACATCCCTGTACCCACAAAATACTATCATTGGAAAGGAAAAAGAGTAAAATGTATTAATGTACATTTTTATCAAAATGATAATTTAGTAATTGTAGAGATATTGCAGTTCTGTAGAGTGAGTTATTTTGAAATGTAGATTTGTTGACATCATTATCTCACATTAGTCAATAAGTTCATTTTTCTCATAATTATATCTGAAAAAGACCAATGATGTTCTAGATTGCTCACATTGTTAAAACTCACAAGATTGCCATTATTAAGGAATGTTTTTTTCTATTCTATTCTTTTCCTTATGCCATTATATGGAAAAAAAAGTTCGCAAGTGGAAGAAAAGTCAGTACCTATTTGAGTACTGAATTTTGGCTGGAGCGATAGCACGGCGGGTAGGGCATTTGCTTTATGTGCAGCCAACCCAGGTTCGATTCCTCTGCCCCTCTTGGAGAGCCTGGCAAGCCACCAAGAGTATCCCGCCCGCATGGCAGAGCCTGTGCTGTATTCGATATGCCAAAATCAGTAACAAGTCTCACAATGGAGCCGTTACTGGTGCCTGCTCGAGCAAATCGATAAACAACGGGGACAACAGTCCTACTTAGGAGATGATGGTAAGATCTCCAGGCATCTTTGCAGTTATTAATTTAACAACTTATTAATGACTACACGATGCTAAACTGTTCCTTATTAAACTGTAGGATTTTGGTTGGTCTTGTTACCATTTGAGAGATTTAAAAACTTGTTTTAAGGATTGCTACAAGATTCTTTTGTAGCATAATAAAGGTTTCTGCAGGTATAGGATATCCCTGTTTGATAATTAGAGCAATATGTGATCTATGAAAAATAATTATTTTGCAATTTATCTTGTGCTTCACTCAAGTACGGGTAGCTCAGAGGAAATTGATAGCTGATCAATATTGAAGGTGGTCCTTTTTGGCTCTTATTAGATTCCCTAACATAATTCAGATGATGTGCTAAATCTACATAAATTTTTAACTTCATTAGAATAATATAGTGGGTTTTTTTAACCTAAGTAACGTGAAATAATTTATGTTTGTAATGTTACCTCTGCCTCAGTACATCAATAATACACCCTTGTAGAAGGCAAAGATGTATTATGAAGCCAAAATGAACATAGTGCCAAAATCTGGTTCCATCAGGTAGGTGAGGGAAGATAGAGATGAATCATGTTGAGGCCTTACTTTTTAATAGGCTTTGTATGTTATTGTTTCATATATAGTCTGATTCATTTTTTAGTTTTCTTTAAGAAAAAACTATATTTGATGCTTGCTTTTCAGAATCAGAGTCTAAGACAATGGAAGATTAATTAATTTGATTTTGTTTTCAATTGTTGCTGTAACAAATTACCACAAATTTAGTGATGCAATACAACATAGTCTTGTTCCATTGTTACTCTTCTTACTTGGCAAAGATATCCAGGTGTCACTAGGGCTGAAAATTTGTCTCTGGTTGCAGAGCTGCTCTGGAGTGGAATTGGGTTCATTTCAGGTCTGTTATTACTGTATTAGATAAAATAAAACTCTTACACCCCAAAGTTGTTCAATTCTTATTGCCCCAAGCCTATGGTATGTTATGAGCTGGGCAAAGAGATATTAGATTACAGATAACATGAAGATTCTAATCAGTTAACATTAAAATGAAGAATTTTTCCAAATGACTTAAGTGAATTCAATGTTATCTCAAGTTAATACTGGAGGACAGAGACAGGATAGAAAGTAGATTGATTTATTGATTATTGCTGACTTTGGAGATAACTCAAGAAATACAAAACCTAAGAATGTGTGTGCCTTCTCAAAACTGAAAAGGCAGAGGAATAGGAATTCCTCTAGAGCCTCTGGAAAGGAATTAAGACTGCCAATATTTTCTTTGAGTTTTATACCCAAACTCCCATTTTGGACTTCCAACCTGCAAAATATGAAGATAATGATTTGTATTAGTTAGACACATGTTTATTATATTTTGTTACATTAGCCGTAACTTTATTTCCCATGCTCTCTATATTAAACTGAACAACTTTTTATACAGGAACGTGTGAAGTGGGATTGACAGGTCCTGGTTGGCTTTACTGGTTGCCAATAGTCACAGGACAGAAAGCCAGCATGTCTACATACTGCCTTTCATTACTATGCTGGTATATAATGACTCAAGAACTTTTGGTTTATGCTCCACAGGTTATCATGAATTGCCCACCTCTCTTTTCCTTATTTATCAACTCACAGTTAAATTTTGAGTGTTTTTGTTGTTACTATTTTTAGTCCATACGCATTGGTGCTCAGGGCTAACTCCTGGCTCTGGGATTAGAGATAGCCCATATGGGGTGTCAGGGAATGAGCTCTAGTTGACTGCGTGCAAGGCAAGCACCTTACCCATTGTTCAACTCCAAGTTTTGAATGATTTTAATGTATAGACTAATTTCCATGTCTCTTTAAAATCTCTCTGAAAATAAGACATACACGTAGGGAGTGTGACTCAGATATAGTTTTGTTAAGTGAGGTCATATTTTCCAAGCTTGGTGCACAATTCCTTACTGATTCACACAGCTGGAGGACAAAGCTGGAGATGATGTGAGGGTGTGACAGGATCCAGGGACAAGGATTACTGTACTTCTCTGATTTCCAGGGAAATGTAGAGCAGAGGCATCAGCCACAGAGAAAGAGATTAACTGCTTCTTCTAGGAGAATATTCTGTACTTTAACCAAAGTAAAATTTCAGTGAAAGTACTTCAAGTTACTGTTCTGTGAAAGGCAAAGGACAAATTATAGAAAACTACTTTGCTGCATAAGACAAGGTGACATCTATTATATCATGCGTTTTTATAGCTTAAAGTACTCATTTTTATGACTTAGGCATTTTTTTCAACACAAAAGTATTTAGAGTGGTTTTTTTTTGTCTATAGGAAAGTGGAAAGGATTAATTACTTATTTAATTACTTAATACAAAGTTAATAGAAATTTTAATAAAAGTACATCCATAACAGATTTAAATCCATATCATTTCTCTTCATAATTGTATCCTACATAGTTGATAATAATGAAATTTCAGAAGCTTCAGTTTTTTAACACCTAAGACAATAGCACTGAGTGGATTCTCAGTGAATATTTCATTTAAGGATGAAGGATGAGTGAATGAATGAATCAAATTAATGACAATAGCTTGATGGTCAATCAGATCCAGTGAGGATTTACTATCTTCATACTGTATTTCAGCAATGTGATTATTTGGGAACAAAATATGAAGTTACCATTTTAGGATGATTGACAGATGCCATTTTGGAAGTAGCTACTTCAATGTTGTTGACTATTTTTATGTATTGAGTATATATATATGTCCATCCAATACTATAAAATGATTTTTATTTGTTATAGTAGAGTCAACTTCTGAGAACTTCCTATGTGTTTATGAGACAAACACAACTATTTTACATTCATTACTATACATGCTATATAAACATATGATATGTACAAATTTGGGCTGTAGCGATAGCACATTGGGTAAGGCGTTTGCCTTGCACGTGGCTGACCTGGGTTTGATTCCTCCGCCGGGCTCTCAGAGAGCCCGGCAAGTTACTGAGAATATCTCCCCTGCACGGCAGAGTCTGGCAAGCTCCCCGTGGCATATTCGATATGCCAAAAACAGTCACAACAAGTCTCACAATGGAGAAGTTACTGGTGCTCGCTTGAGCAAATCGGTGAGCAATGGGATGACAGCAATTGAGTGTATTGATTCCTCCCTCAATAATGTTTCTCAGTTTATAGAGGTAATCAGTAAGTTTTATTTAAATAGTGTTCCTGAAGCTATACCATACTGTCATGCAGTATAGCTGGAATCCAGATTCACAATGTTTCATCTCATGTCTAACTACATTTTGTCTTGTCTTTTTCTTAATCTTTTATAAGTTTTATGCAATAATTTTCTGAATAAGCACTTGATTTCTAGTCAAAAACTGTACCTTAAAAACTGTATTTCTTTCCTCTTTTTTTTTAGTTTTTGAGTCATACACAGTAATGCTCAGGGTTTGCTTCTGGCCTTTTGCTCAAAGATCACTCATGGAGGATCTCAGGAGACAATATGCCTTGCTAGGGATTGAAACTGGGTCAGTCACATACAAGGCAAATGCTGTACCTACTGTACTATAACTATGACCCCATTGCTTTACTTTTTGAAGATTTAATGAAAGTTTTATTTATTTATAGCAGAAATTTGTATATGTACATTTGAACTTGAACTGGAGCGATAGCACAGCTGGTAGGGCATTTGCCATTCACGCGGGTTTGACCTGGGTTCGATTCCCCTGTCCCTCTCGGAAAGCCCGAGAGTATCCCGCCCGCATGGCAGAGCCTGGCAAGCTACCCGTGGCATATGCGATATGCCCAAAACAGTAACAAGTCTCACAATGGAGACGTTACTGGTGCCCGCTCGAGCAACTTGATGAACAATGGGATGACAGTGCTACAGTGCTACATTTGAGCTTTAAAAGAATAATATGCTAACTTTTTCAAACGCAGGTGGTAATGTCTTACCACTCTCTCCCTTTTCAAGTAAATTGTATGAAAATCATATTTGATAGACCATATGAGTAAATACCACATTTTCTTTTTGTTTACTGGCCTTTCACTCTTTTGTTAATGTCTTGGCAGAGGATTCGAGTTCATTCTGTACCCAGATTGCACTTTGTTCAGATCAATGAAAATAGGAAAAACAGTACTGCCTGTTTCGCAGTCTTTCCCTTTTAGCATACTAAAATGCTGCACATATTAAAGTGTATATCTTGAGATTGGGGTGCATGCATGAAGCTGTCACCACAATCTATGTCCTAAACATTTTAATCACTTTGAAATTCTCTTCTTAACCTATTTGATATGATTTTTGTATGGTATATATTATTTGTATAATAATAAGCACACCCTTAGCAAACTTTTAAGTACATAATACAGTATTATTGACTATAGGCACTGTGATGCATATTGGATCTCTAGGGCCTAGTTATCATGTGTACCTGCAGCTTGGTTAGCTTTGAATAAGTAACATGCAACTGTTTTTGTCCCTTTCCATAGTCCCTGGAAACAACCACTATATTCTCTTTTAGTACTTTTAATCATTTTAGAACCTTCATATTAGCACTGTCTTGTAATATTTGTTCTTTCATTTCTAGCTTAATTTTATGTAGCATGGAATTATCTGTGTTCTTCTATATTTTGCAAATAGTAGAATTCCCTTCTTTTTAAAAGCTGAGTAGTGTTCCATTGCATGTATGTGACATAAATCCACACAACGAGAAATATATTTGTATCTTTATTTGTCTTCTAGTGGACATATAGTTTGCTTTCATATCTTGGGGTTGTAAATAGTGCTTTAGTGAACATGGGACAGACAATTTCTTTCTTCCTTTTTTTTTTTCCATGCTCATTTCAGTTGCATTGGATATGTACCCAGAAGTGTGGTTTCTGGATCATATGGTAGATTTTTTATGTTTTGAGGAGCTTCCATACTGTTTTCCATAGCAATTGCACTAATTTATACACTGTATGAAGGGTTACTGTTCTCCAGATTCTTGATACTTAACTACTTGTTAAAAAAATTAATGACGGTCATCCTGACAGGATGTCAGGTGGTAACTAATTGTGCTTTAGATAACTAGGTGCTGAGCACCTTTTCATATATCTTGTTGCCTTTTGTGTGTTTTTGGAAGATGTTCAATTTCTGTGCTGTTTGTGTGATTTGCTTCCTTTTGTTTCAGTGTGCTCCACTAATATTTATATATTAATACTTTCTGACACATTTGCAAATATTTGATGTTTTCTCTCTATCACATACTTTTTCTTTTTTGGTTGCTTTCGTTTGCATACAGAGACTCTTTAGTTTGATGTAGTAACACATCATATATTTTTTGTTGTTGCTGTGCGTTTGGTGTCATACAGCAAAGATCATTATCATTATGTGTTTTTTCAGTAGGGGACCTCTTGACACAAATAGTGAGCAGACTGAGTTTCAACTTAATTCATGTATAAATTTTTTAAATTGGAAAAAAAAATAATCACCTTCCATAGGGAAAATCATGGCAAGGAAAGCTGGTATCAAAGGGAATCACCCTATGAAAATCAATTAAATATAGTTTAGTATGTTTTCCGTTTTAACAATCCTTAAATGCATGATACAAGCTGTTGCACGTTTCATTGCTGCAGTTACTATTGCACTTAGAAAAGCAACATTAAATATTGTGTGAGAAAGTGATATAGACAGTTCAAATATTACTTGACGTAGCAAAGCATAGTGAATTCTGATTTTTCTTAAGTACTCTCAGGTCTATAGTGATCTTGTAATCTTGTTATAGATTTTGAATGACCTTTATCACATGGGTAAATAATCTTAGTACTGTATTCAGAATGTGTAACATCATAATTATATTTCTTTGCATACATGCAACCTATTTTGCTATACATGCAGTGTATGTGTGTGTGAATATATAAATGTATAAATATATGTGTATATATGTGTATATATTTTAAACTAGTTCTCCCCTTTTTGCTTGTCAGTGTGTTGTACCATATGGTATAGAGCATCATGCCAAAAGATAAAAATATTCCTAGAACATATGAAATCACTAGTCAACTGAAGAAGGGTAAAAGATTTGACCATAGTGTTTGTTTGATGCATTTAAGGGTGGTCATATATAGTTTAATACCCGGTTCTTAAAATAAAGCATTATGAACTTAAGGTGACTCTTAAATTTAGGGACAAAATTCAAAAATAAAGTATTTGAAATTTTTATTTTTCTAAATAAATTGATTTAAGTTGGTTTTTCTCTTTGTATCAGAGCTCTCCATATTTATTTTTAGAACTGTCCTCTATTTTATTGTCTGAAATTACCATTCAGAGAGACCTTGTAGATGGAACCTCTGCTATATAAGTATGTGAGTTTTCAAGTTGTAGATAATTTGGTTACACAGTTTCTCTAATTTGCAGCTTAATTATTTCTCTAACATACTATGTATAGGTCAGTCACAAAGGGAAGGTACAGCAAGCCACACCCTGCAGTAGTCCTAAAAGCTATGGAGGAAGTCCTAACACCAGAAATCAAGGCTCTTCTCCAGCAAGACATCTGCAATACAAGTGGCACGGGCTCTGTGGCAGCCCTGGCTCCGCCATTCAGAATTCATTTCAGCTCCTAAATATACCTATGTGGGTTCTGTGGGTTCTTTTGTGCACTCTGGATGATGTTTTTCACTGCCTTAAGTAAAATGACACACTTAAGTAGCTGATTTCTAGCCAAGGATTAAATATATTTGTTGCTACAAGATAAGCCATTACATAATTTAAATTAAGCGCCATTATCTTGAATTTGCTGGGTAGTACTTTTATAAATGTGGTCTACATTGTATACCAATGGTCCCATCTTTTCATCTCGTTACTAATTATGATTATCTCCATCGTTTATATTTAATTACATCTTTTTTAGTTTGTTCATTTTGGGGCCACACCCAGTGGTGCTCAGGGCATACTCCTACCTCTGCACTCAGAACTCTCAGGGGACCGTACAGATGCCTGAGATCAAACCTAGGTCGGCTTGTGCAAGGGAAGTGCCCTACATGCTGTACTTGCTTTGGCCTTCGTGTGTGTGTGTGTGTGTGTGTGTGTGTGTGTGTGTGTGTGTGTGTGTGTTGGGGAGCCATACTCAGCTGTGTTCAGGACTTTCTCCAGGCTCTGTGGTCAGATATCACTCCTGATGAGGATTGGGATTGGGAGCATATGGAATGCCAGGGATCAAACCCAGGCAGGCCCCGTGCAAGGCAGGACCTCTACCTGCTGTACTATCCCTCAGACCCCCATTACCTCTTCTTTGAAAATTGGTCTTTGTTTTTACAGAATGGCAGGGTAGATCACTAGTAGTCTTGTTTTTTTTAGAGTATTTCTAGTAATGCCTCTCCCGATTATAGGATTTATGAGATATATTGCAATATTTATATATTGCATTTTTAGGCAGTATTTTCCTTAACTTGAGACATGCCTCTTAAATATGTTCAACCAAAATTTTATTACAGAAGCTCCTCTCGCTATGTTTTCTTATGTATTTTTAATTTTGTCTTTTGTTGTTCACTAAAAATCTACTCCAGAACAGTTCCTTAGATCTATATGTAAGTTAATAAAATTGAGTAGATAAGAAAAAGATGTTCCTAATTACACTGCATTGGAAGATACATACAAATTGTTTATAGACAACCATACTATTTTTAAAGAAATTTTCTTTCTCTCAGGAGCTGGAGTGACTATTCATGTCATTTTCCTCTGCCTTTGTGGGAGTAAGAGAACTCAATCCTTCTTTGAAATACTTTACACTTTGAGAACTGTCATATTTGAAAAGAAATGCTGATCAAGTAAAAACAAAAACTGAAAGTGTCCATTTTGGGAATTTGAAAATTGTACTGATGTACAAAAATAGTAATCAAGGGTGAGAGAGAGTTCAGGAGTAAGACACTTGCCTTGCCAGGAGCCAACTCTGGCACTGCCCGATCACTGGCCCAGCACTCTGGGAGTGATCCTTGAGCACAGAGTCAGCAACATCCCCAAACACTGCTGTGTCTTACCCAGAACCCTAAGTAAATAAATAATAGCTAAATAAAATCTTTTTATTTTAATAAATAAGTGAATAATAATGATAATTAAAAAATAACGTGCTCAGTCTCAAACACTCAAACACAAGTATGTGATAGGATAAAAGAGCCATAAGGTGTTTGAGGATGGTAGATTCATAGGACATCTCATGGTTTCTGAAACAAATTCTGAATAATATTAGCCTATTTAATCACAAAAAATTGCTCACTCTGTCAACAATTGTTTTCTCGTTGTATATGTTATCACTGTATCACTGTCATCCCGTTGCTCATCAGTTTGCTTGAGTGGGTACCAGTAATGTCTTCCATTGTGAGACTTGTTACTGTTTTTGGCATATCAAATATGCCACGGGTAGCTTGCCAGGCTCTGCCATGTGGGTGAGATACTCTTGGTAGCTTACCGGGCTCTCCAAGAGGGACGGAGGAATTAAACCCGGGTCAGCCACATGCAAGGCAAATGCCCTACCCGCTGTGCTATCCTGTATATGTTACATCCATACATTTATTTTTTAAGTCCACTCCCTTCCTTAGAGATAGCCATTTTCATTAAGGTGGGGAGGGACCCCTTGTAGGCACATTGTTTCTGTCTGTCATAAGATATCTTTGAAAAACATTAGAATTTTGGCTATATCTGAAACATTTTTCTCCAGGATCTCTGCTCCTTGGTAACATCAAGAGGAAACCAGAACACTAAGTAAATTTTTCCTTTTTAAAAAATTATTATCAAGCTTTCATTGACACACTATAAACAAGTCAAGAGAAGAGCCTTACAGAAGAGCGAGTAAGATGCTTGCCTCACATGCAGCTAACCTGACTTTGATCCCCGGCACCACATATGGTGCCCCAACACTTCCAGAAGTGATTCCTGAGTGGAGAGCCAAGAGTAAGGCCATAAGCACCACCAGATGTGCCCCCAGCTCCCCAAATATAATAAAAATACCTATCTTTATTAAAAGAGAACAGCTTAAGATCTATCATAATATTTTTTAAATCTGCAATAATGGAACTCCCACAACAGAAAAAAGTATGATAACATTTCTCAGTAATTCACTCTCAGTGTTACCCTCTATGTATAAGGACGTCAGGAATATATAAACCCTTTGCAAATGATTTCATTTAATAAGGACATTGACCAGTCTCCAATTAACACCCACAAACTACTCATATTTCAGTTATACAGGATGTGTCCTTCCTCAAACATACCTTTTTTTGACTTCATGACAACACTTTCTTTCTGCTTGATTTGCTGCTAGTGTCCAGGTCCACTTCAGGGGCTGGGAATGTCGGTCAGTTCTAGATCACTTGACTTAACCTGAGTTTGATTCCTTGTACCACAAAAGCAAAATACCAACCAATAGAAAGGATTTTAAAGCTCCACTCTTCTGAAGTTTACCAGCGCTTTCACAGACAAAGTTTACCATCAA
Source organism: Sorex araneus (assembly GCF_027595985.1). NCBI lineage: Eukaryota > Metazoa > Chordata > Mammalia > Eulipotyphla > Soricidae > Sorex > Sorex araneus. The sequence continues at coordinate 82,183,197 of NC_073303.1, forward strand.
CTCAGAGCCTCAACATTTAATTCATAAGATACTAAAACTAGTTGTTAGTATACGTTGCTTTTTGGCTGGTATGCCAACAACTAGTTTGGGAATCAGAATTTGCTTTTAATTCATCTTCGTTTCTCTATACCTAGAGTTCCTATGACTAATGAAGGTATTTTAGGACCTGGGGAAGTGACTTAGGTGCCAAAGTGCCTGTCTGGCAAGTGTGAAGCCGAGAGTTTCATACTTGGTGCTTTCTACATGTGCCACTATGGTCCTGGAAGCTGTGATATTTAGAGAATCTCTAGCGTCTCTATAGTGCAATAAACGGTGTAAATCTTCAGCATAATGTAGCTCATTATGTGTGAGCATCACATCTAAAAATTGACCCTGACAAACATTGAAATTGAAAGTGTGCAAACTCTGTAGCCAAGTTTGTAAAGCCCAGTGAGCACCACAGGCAAAATGTGAGCAAGAACCACGATGAAATTGGTATGACTCCTGGTGAATGTGTTTGCAAGCATCACAACTGATTTTTCAGTGATCCCCATGGTGAGTATCACAGCCAAACATGTGCAGATCCCCCAGTTACCAGTACAAAAGGAAGGAAAGGGAAAAAAATAAGTGTATGATAAGCAATGATTAATATATTCATAACTATGAAAAGAACTACTCATAAATAGAATTCATCATATTATGGAAAATGAAGCTTGTGGGCAGTTGTTTTTGTAATCATTATTTCACAAAGTTCTAAGAAACCTAAACAGTTGATTACACAGAATATGTCTCAAGGCTTTACATGAGTCAGAGCTAAATTAATTGTTAGTAATTCCTTCTACATCACTTGTAAACTACAAGTTTACGATGCTAAATCCCCAAGTGAATTCAGGGCCATGAGAAATATTTCATTTCTGAGAATTAGAAAAAGAGTTATTTATACAGGATTATGTCAGAATGCTTAAAAATCTAGGCATGTCCTGAGAACCCAGTTAGAAGCAAGACCAGTTAAAAGCCAGAAACAAAACAAACAAAAATCAGGGGCTGGAGCAATAGTACAGCGAGTAGGCTTTTGCCTTACATGTGGCCAACCCAGGTTCAATCCTTAGCATCCCATATGGTTCTCCAAGCACTACCAGGAGTAATTCCTGAGTGCAGAGCCAGGAGTAACCCCTGAGCATCACTGGGTGTGACCCCCCACAAAAAAGGCAAAAAAAGAACCAAACAATAATCCAATGAAACTCTTGAAACAAAAGCAAAGTGGAAGTAAGATTTGAGTATCTATATTCATGTTTGTTCAAAATAATACTGGTGGCACTTATGCCAAATGGAAATGGAATCTGAGATAAGGAGTTTGAATACTAGCTTAGCTGCTTATTTGAGGTAAGATTTCCCTGGTAAATTCTTTTACCATTGAGATATAAGTTTTGGAGGCAGGTATATGCCTGTGAAAGGTTTCATTTGCTCAAATCCTTTAAGGAAATTATTCAGCCAATAGTTATTGAACTCCTACAATATGGAAAACCCTGAAGAGAGTGAAAAACAAATTAAGTTGCTATTTCTGCCTTCAAGCAATTTATAGCTGAGTTAGGAAGATGTATATAAATATGCCCTAATCTTTAAATGTTCTCACTTCCCTGCTCTATTAATTCAACATTGCTTAACACATATTTGTCAGTGTTTACACAATTTCTTTCACATGAAGACTGTGATTTGCACTGGGGAAGTTGAAGCTAGTAGTATCAACTGTTGCTACTGACCTGAATTTCCCTACACTCATTGGGGCAAATAAGTGGGCTTTCCACCTTAATCCCTAGACTCAGATTCATTACTCTCCTTGATCATGTGTCCTATTTAGTTCAATTCAATAAATATGTATTGACTGCCTGATGTATTTGTTTTTTGGGTTTTTTTAATATTAGGTATATAAAAATGAGTCAAGTTTCTGTCTTCAAGAAACCCAAAATGTAAATAGATACATTTACATTTTATAAATATAAATAGATAAAATAATTTAGCAATCTGTTACAATACATGATCAATAATAAGTAAAGATATAATCCACAGGACTGATGAGAGAGCTCAAAGGGTTAGTGTACTTGCTTTATATTCGTGGAGACAAGTTCAATCCCTGGTACCACATCATCAAGCACCTCTGGAGTGACCCTAAGCAGTATACCAGGAGTAACTTCTGAGGACCACTCCCTCACCAAAAAAAGAAAGAAGTTACAGAAAAACAGATGTTGATGATATGGTTAGATCAGAGAAAATTTTTGGCAGGAAAATGATTGGACTTGCTATCAGATTGCTCTTAAATGAAAGGGAAAGGCCTGAGTGTGACTCTTTGGTTTTGATATTTTACCTACCTATCTGGGAAATGATAGTGTGTTTGAAAACATGCTTTTACTACCAGAAAAGAAAGTTATAGAATAAAGCTGGAAGGTGAGAATTTTCAGATATAACTCCTTACATTAAGAAGAGAAACCACATTTATAATACATTGTAAAGAATTGGCTGATGAAGGGCTCAGGAATGTGGCACAGTGGTTGAGCTCCTGCCTTGTAGGTGTGAGGTTCTGTACTTGTGATTTCCGGGGATATTTCCACACTGCTAAGTGCAATTCCCACAACCACACAGGTGTGACCACTGGGAGTATAAGTGTGACTTTCCTGACAATGCCACAACAAGCAACTACAACCACTACTAACGAATTGGTTTGCATGATTTTGAAGGGTGGCAAAACGTTGAGTGTGGATCTCAGGCTGAAGATCCAGAAAAGAATCATGTTGAAATTGATGTCCAAAGTCCATCTGCTGCAGACTTCTTCATTGGAAGAAGTGAGACTTTTTAGTTTACTCAGTTATGTAACTGACTGGTTGAGGCTGATCAACATTTTGGAGGGCAATCTGCTTTAGTCAAATTTCACCAACTTACATGTTAACCTTATCCAAAACTTTCTCCAGAAACATTCAGAATAATGTTTGAGCAAGATGAGGATTAGGAGAAAAGGGTCATGAGTTGCTCTTTCTTAGGTTGAGGTAGACACGAAGAACAGGGATGCACGGTGCTGAATCGTGGGCAGCTGTGGTGCTGAGAATGTGTTAAAGTTCTCTTTATAGTGCCTTAATTTTCTCGTAAGGCCAGACACAGGTCATCTGATGAAAGTGAATATGGGAAATGAGATATTAGGTATTTGAGGTGTTAAAGGTATGAATGAGCTGTTAGGAAAGATGAGTGGAGTAACATGGCATGATTACTGGCTAGAGTTCAGGGTCACTCTCGATTTGGGTCATTAACTTAAAGTACAACCTGAGAGCAGGAATATGTATTTTCTTTGGAACATGCTCATTGCACAGGCAGTGTAGAGAAGATGACACATCATACTCTTAGAGTACTAGTTTTATCTATGAGCTCCCTGTAGTTTGACAGGGTCATGAGAGTCGATGGACTAAGCTCAGGAGTAACTATAATGATTAACTGTGAAAACTCATGCTGGAAGATAAGCAAGAGAGGACATCAAGTGGAAAAGGGCCTCAGAAATGTGGAAGGTTCAAAATGTGAACGTTCTGAGAAAATCAAGCCCTTGGTTCGTGCTGCTATTGGGTAAGTCTCCCTCCTGTTTTTCATTATATAAGAAAATTCTCTTGGAGCCAAAGTAGGTTGTGTTTTTGTCTCTTTTTTTTTCTTCTTGTGTTTTTGTCTCTTGAAACTAAAAGAACCTTGCCAAGTTATGAAGAAAGGACAAAGAACATTGAAGAGAATTCTGCTCTCCATCTAAGTAGTCCTTTATTCTCACAGTGTGTCAGAATTATTAGAATTAAACAGCATCATTTAAAAAAAATGATGGATACATCCCTCTGCTGAGATTTTGATTCAGTTGGTGAAGATTGAGGATGTGGCTTTCGAAACTCCCCCTATAAACCAGTGTTAAGCTTGGATTGAGAATGATAGTTCTAAATCCTCCCATCTAAGATCATTTGTGACAGCCTCAAATTATTTAGATGTTGCAAATTAATCTTTGAATTAAATGATCAATTAATTTTTGGATTATATCTGCATGCTACTGGGAACTTTATGAGGGACGGAAAAGGTGTTCAGATTTGCCCTGGATAGGTTTTATAGCTCTAGTAACCAGCCTCCTGTGAAGCTTAAGGAGTAATGAGTGATGGTTCCATCTACCACATGTGCATGACCCTGCTGTGCTGCCACGTGTGGACAGGGCTGTGGCTATCACTCTGCAGGAGCTCACCATGGGGTTTTTATTTGTGTTGTTGTTTTTTAATATTTATTATGGGAAGGATACTGCCTTAGATTTATGGTTTGGTGATTTTATTCTTCATGGTAGATGAATGCTTTATTACAAATTAGGACTCCTTAAATAATCAGTGTGCAGTATCTTGCCTTTAGTAGGCATTTATAGCAGGCAGTAGAATGTATCAGAAGGGGCATTGCTTGGTGTGTCAATTGAAATGTGCTGAGTTCCTTTCCTTCCCCATCTCAGCTCCAAAATTCAGGGCAGGTTTATTGCCATAGGCCCCTATCTGTAGAAAAAGGGGATTGTACTAAATCTCTAAAATTCATTTCAGTGCTAAAACTTAAGACTTAAGCTGAAGATGAATTTTCCCCAGAACTTATTTTTCTAGATCTAGGCATGATTTTATTTTATTTTGTTGTTGGTGTGGTGATAGTAGTGTGCGTGTGTGTGTTTATGTGTGTGTGTGAGAGAGAGAGAGAGGGAGAGAGAGAGAGAGAGAGAAAGAGAGAGAGAGAGAGAGAGGGAGAGAGTTAGTCTTGCTTGTAGGTTATGTGTCATCTTTACTGTTGCAGTATTGTATGGGACCAAGTGGAAAACAGGAATGGGCTTGGTGACAACAATCTACTTTCCTGTGTGACTTTGGGATGATACTTTGTGGTGAAAAATGAGGATATCTATTCACAAGACAATATCAATTGTAACAATAAGGTTAGTTGCAATACTGCTATAATGCTAAACACAAAGAATACTAAATATAAATACTAAGCACAAAGAATGAGGTAAGGAAAATGGTAAGAACACGTTTTTGCTGAACTTAGAAAGTAAAGCCAGAACACTGACTCCATGTTGTTCCCAGAGGACATCAGGCAAAGGAGCATGGAGGTAACTTGACCCTATTTACAGAGTGGCCTGGTTTCTCAATCTGCAGGGAGAAAAGAACTTTCTTTGTGTGCTTGGCTAGAGTAGTGAAAGAGGTGGAGGCTTGGAGGCGGAGGAATTGGTATCAGATTTGGAAGACCAAGGAGACAGATCAGTTTGCTTTGTAGGAGCAGAAGAGACAGAAGTACCTGAAGTACATATTGAACTGCATACCAGTAGTTGCTACTGTTATGAAATGTAGGGCATGGAGCACATTCAGTTATCAGTATTTCATTCTTTTTATAAAAGATTGAATAAATAAAATATGTGAATGGAAACTTAGGAGGAGTCAAAAAGTCTCTCAAAATGAAGTTTGTATACCTCTGGGTAGTCATGCAGATGATAGCATGTGGGTATCTGGAATCTCTTAACTGTCATATATTTGATAAACTTTTCATGTTTGAATGCCAAAGCGGTTCTTCCTGCTCCCTTTCGTATACTGGTTCACCTCTTTATTGAATCTTTTTATTGCTTCTAACTGTAAAAATGTCTTGAATGGGGGGAACAAAGATGAAGAATCAAATGTTTGTGTTTGTCACAATGCTGCACTTTTTCCATACATTTAAGAGGTTTGATTCCATTTTTATTTTTACAGTTAATGAGTTCTCAAACTTTAAGATGTATTTAATTTTCCTTCTTCAATTGTATGCTAACAATTGCAATAATTTTATAAAAATTTAACCCAGAAAAAGTGGGGGAAGGTGTGTGATACTTAGGCCAAACCCAGTGGAGCTTAGGGCTTACTCTTGGTTCTGCCCTCAAGGTTTGCACCTGCTGGTGCTTGGCAGACCATATGCCGTACCAGAAATCAAATTCAGTAATGGCTGCGTGCAAAACCAAACCCCTTACCTGTTGCGCTAGTTTTTAGGCCTCAGAAAAACATTTTTAAGAGATTATAATGGTTATAAGTAATGAAAAACAATGTTAAAAAATTAATGGGACTTTTTTTGATTGAAAGTTATAATGGGGGAGCTGGAGCGATAGTACAGTGGGTAAGGTGTTTGCTTTGCACGTGGCCGACCCAGGTTCGATTCCCAGCATCCCATATGGTCCCCTGAGCACCACCAGGATTAATTCCTGCGTGCAAAGCCAGGAATAACCCCTGTGCATCGCCAGGTGACCCCAAAAGAAAAAAAATATAATAGGGCCGTCTATCAAAAAAACTGATCTTTATTCTGTAAAACCATAATCTGTTTTTTGGAAAACTTACTAGATATTAGGCTGTTCAAAGGTAGTTGATTTTATTGAATGGTTTGTTGGACTGGATTCTCAAATGATAAAGCCAGTCATTTGGTTATACCTAGTAGCAAACAAACATTTCTAAGCAGAGTCACTTAGAAATTTATATAATCTTAAATAGCTTCATAGTGACTCACTTTTCTAATTAAACTGAGAGTAATAAAACATATTTTGTTTTAATCTGACAAGTAAATGAGACGGTGACTTTAAGTACTTAGTACAATTCCAGATACCCAGGAACCAAAGAGACAGCTTCACAGGCTGAGCGCATGCTTTGCTTGTAGCAGGCTTGGGTTTGAACCCAGATACCACAGTGCCCCCCATCCCTGCTCCTCAGCACTGCTATGAGTGATGCCTTAGGACTTCAGTGTGAGACCCCCAAAATGCAAAAAAACATTTCAGGTAAACATATTAGATTCTTAGTGCTCTGTCTCAGTCTCTGTCTCTGTCTCTTTCTCTTTTTCTGTCTCTCTGTTTCTCTCTCTGTCTGTCTGTCCTCCCTCTCACACACACCCACAGACATATTACAATCGTTACATAAGATTGTGGTTCATGGACACTTATCTGATAGCTTATTAGAGAGATCTGAACTTTCACATGCAAGATGCTCACTAAAAATTTATCAAAAATCATAAACTCAAATATAGAATTTAATACTATGCAGATGTATTTTACAGCAGGCAGTTGGTATCCTTGATCATTGTATTTAACCAAGACTTCAAGTGCCTTATGAAAACTTAAGTGATACAATCTTTTCTTGCCTATTTGTGTTAGTCCCACAAATTAGTCTGCCCTAGTGTTGATAATTAGCTGTCCTAATTTCCTTGCATATAAATTATTATCAGTGTTACAGAAATTCTATAAATATTTTTGAATTAGTGTTTTGGTTAATATCAGTAAAATTGGCCATTGAACCTGTAACACTGGGTTAGTGAGAAAAGAAAATCAATACGGTTTTATGAATAAGTGCAATATTCTGAAATCATACAAAAATAGTTATATTATATTCCCAGTGGTTCCTTTTAGGCTTTATATCTTTACAGATAATTTTTCAGTTAAGATAAATTTGCAAAAACAAAAGATAAATTTGCGACTATAATAAACTTATTGATGCATTAAAAATCTACCATAGTAGGTTTTAAACTGTAATTAGGATAACTAACATGTCATGTGATTATCCATAAGCTGAATGTGTATGTTCTGTGCTATCATTTATAACAGTTTTTCAAACTAGAGAAATTTTCACATTTGAAAATTTGGAAAGCAGCTCAGAATCTCAACTTTGGAATATGCCTGTCTTTCTCATTTCCTGCCTTTCTCATAAACCTTACATTTCTCTTCACCCTGGAATATGCATAGGAATGAACGGTTTGAAGAAAAGTACTGTACACAGTTCACACAAGGTCTTGTTAAGAAGATGGGACTACATTTTCAACCATATGGAGTGCTGAAATTTTTGGGAACAAACCAAAATGGTAATCTGAAGTCTTATTTAGGAAACAAAACTCATGTGAATAGAAATAGAACAACTCCTAAATATATTCTGGTTTATGTGCATTCTGGTATAAAGCACATGTCACCAAGTAGGGTTTTAGGTGGTCAGCAGAGTGGGCAGGCATCATTTCTGCCTAGAGATTGTGTCCATTATCCTGAAAATTATTGTACTCTTTTCTGTGTTGAGTTTTTTAAGTCTTTATGCACTAAACATTAAAATCTGTATTTATAAATACTTATTTTTTTTAATATTGTTAGTTCATATAAGGAAAAAAAGCTTTCATTTTAAATCAGTTTTGATTACAAATTATGACTTCAGAATTGTTCTATATCTCACTGTATAATTATCACAGAAGATATTCCCTGGGATATTTGTCCTTTCTTGAGCTTAAAAGAATGAAGATAAACTCATTGGAAATTTAATATTTTATCAAAATCCATCTTACTTATGATGATATAAACCTAAATAGAGAGAGTTCAAATTTGTTGGCTTTTAAACATCAGTATATTTCTTATTAAATAACTGCTTCATCTTAGTATAAATAACTTCACCACTCAGCGTCTGTGAACTTGTTCACAAAATAAAGAATTTTGTATTTCATGATTTCTTAAGACACATTCCATGCCTGAATTTTCATGCTCACAAAAGGGCACATCATATACATACACAATGTTAAATCATTCAGTTTTTTTTAATAAATTGTCATATTTTTTGCTAGTTTTCACATATCAATATGTTGTTACTATGTGGTTTTTGTTGCTGGCAGTGCTTTGATTTTTGGGTATTTTGTGTGTGCAGGTGCAGATAATGAATGAGGGAGGGAATGAGTAGAGGGAAATGAATTGGAATTAATTTTTGTAAAATATAATATTTTTGTAAAATATTACTTAAAATATAGATACTTGGGGACCAGAGTGATAGTAGAGAAGGTAGAGCATTTGTCTGGCATGCGGCTGACCTGGGTTTGACCCCCACACCCTATGAGCCGGTCAGGAGTGTCCCTGAGCACAGAGCCAGGAGTAACCCCTGAGCACTGCTGAGTGTAGCGCCCCCACCAAAAAAATAATAATAAGAAAAAAACAATAACAACAATAAAACAAAAGAAAGCGAGATATTTAGAGATAAGATCTGTGGGAAATAGCATCAAAGCCATTCATTGAATTTGATGGCAGCATCTTTTTTTTTTTTAGCTTTTTGGGTCATACCTGGCAATGCACAGGGGTTATTCCTGGCTCTGCACTCAGGAATTACTCCTGGTGGTGCTCAGGGTACCATATGGGATGCTGGGATTTGAACCCGGGTTGGCCGCATGCAAGGCAAACGCCCCACCCGCTGTGCTATGGCTCCAGCCCCTGATGGCAGCATCTTTTAAGAATTTGGTCCTGGTTCTGGGGAGGAACCAGAACCAAACTGGTTCTTCCCAACTAAGAAATTGGGAAATTAATGACCTCTAATGTTTTAACCTATGTACTGCTTTTTAGCTTTGCTATTCACTATAGTGTTTCTATGCCAGTGTGATCACTGGTTGGTGATATTAAAGAATAAATCTTGATTTCAGTGAACAGCAGTTCCAGATTTCTATAACCAAGAATCCTGTTGCTCCTTCCACCACTGGATTCAAAACTGACCAGAGTGTGAAATCACGCTAAGTGTTATTAGACTTTCTTTCCAACCGTGTCCCGTAGTGCAGTAGGAAGAACCCCATGGTGCTGGTAATCTATTTGGTAGCACTTACTTACCAACAATTCTGCCTTGGACTTACCATTTATGTATGATTAGGTTGTCTGGTGCCCTGGGCAGGGTACAAGGCAGCCACATTTTTGTCAAATAAGGGACTCCAGGCCTGATCATTGATCGCTAGACAACAGTGTTCTCTCAGCCTCACTGTTTTTTTTATTATTGAGGTATGGTATGAATATAACCACTTTGGGATAAAAGACACCACACAGGCAGGTACCAAGACTGGGAAAGAGGTGAAAGAACAAGGGAAAGTCGTGGGAAGTAGCTTTATTGGAATTTCCACGGGAAGGTGCAGGCCCGGTGAGCAGATTTCAGGTTAGCTAATTTGAATGAATTCAAAAGCCTCTGGGGTGTAGGGGCTGCCCCTGCTTGTCTGGTGCCTGGCTCTGCAGTTTAGGTAAAATAGTAGCCTGGCGTTGCTTTTCATATGCTTATTATGTTTTTGTTTTCTTTGATGAAGGATAATTTTTATTCATGTTAAACACTGTATACAATATACATATATCCTAAGGGTATAGGTGATGGACTCCCTTTAAATAAACCCCTCACAAAACCAGCATCAAAACAAAATACCTGAATATCTAGTTGATTTGCATATGAAAAGTACTCTTGAGTCATGTACTATCTCAAGGAACTGACTCACCCCGACAGGACAGGCAGTTCTTCCCAGGTTAGTAAGGCCCTAAGATATTAATGTATTGAAAAGATAGAATGCAAAGAGGAGCTCAGTATATTTATTAAACTTTAGAATTTTTGTATGATATCATATGACCAATAATCTCATTTTAATGCTAGCTGAAAAACACTATGATTCATTATTCTATTTGATCTTCACTAAAATGAGAAGAAGATAGGGCTGGAATAATAGCACAGCGAGTAGGACGTTTGCCTTGCACGCAGCGGACCCGGGTTCGATTCCCAGCATCCCATATGGTCCCCCGAGCACTGCCAGGAGTAATTCCTGAATGCAGAGCCAGGAGTAACCCCTGAGCATTGCTAGGTGTGACCCCAAAAAGCAAAAAAATAAATAAATGAAATGGGAAGAAGATGCTATGAATTATTATAGTATCTGCAGAGGTAAAGTATGAAGGTAAGAGTTTACTTATCAAGTTCACATAATGAATGACTTTGTCTGTTCATAATGAAAAACTGCTATCACATTTTAAAATCAGTGAAGGGCCAGGAAGATAGAATAGGGGTTAATTCTGTCTAGCCTGCAGGAGACCCGTGAGCAATCTCTGAGCACTGCTGGGTGTGACTATTGAGTTTCCACTGTAGGCCAAATATCTTCTTAGGTGATTTCTTGTGCTATGTATTAAATATTCAAGAAATATTTGATTTATTTAACTGGAGCAATAGCACAGTGGGTAAGGTGTTTGCCTTGCACATGGCCGACCCGGGTTCAATTCCTCTGACCCTTTTGGAGAGCCCGGCAAGCTACCGAGAGTATCCCGCCCCATGGTAGAGCCTGGCAAGCTACCCATGGAGTATTAGATATGCCAAAAACAGTAACAACAAGTCTCATAATGGAGACATTACTGGTGCTTACTTGAGCAAATCGACAAACAACGGGATGACAGACAGTGACAGTAAAGAATAATAAATGTTCTTAATAGTAATATGAACTAGAAATTATTTTATAAGTGGGAAAAATGAGAGTCAAAAGTTAGGAAAGTCGTTTCAAGGGCCGGAGAAATAGTACAGGAGACCGGGCATTTGGCTTGCATGCAGCTGACTGGGTTCAAATCCTGACGTTCTTGGGCCCTATCAGGAGTCATCTCTGGGCACAGAGCAGGAGTTAGCCCTGCTGAGAACCACTGGGCATCCCAATAACCATAAAAAAAGGGAAAAATGTCATTTGATTTACACCAGCTAGGTCTGCTGGAAGGAAGACAGCACGTGAAGTTGGTGTCAAACAACAGCTTGAGTTAGTTGGTGGAGAGCAGAGCGGCTTGTGGCACGTGTGTGGGTGCACTGGGAAGGAAGGTCACATGTAGTAAGTATTCTTTGTCCGAGGAGTGAGGGGATCTCACTCCATTTCGAACTTGAAGCATACTGTCTTTTATGTCCCTTCTGGTTCCAAAACCTATTTCTCTAGATCAGTGATTCTCAACCAGGGACTGTATGGCTCTCTCAACCCCCAGGATATTTCAAGGGAGCCACAGGTGAAAATCATGCAAATGGGAAGGTCACAGCCTGAGACTAGTGTCTAACAAGGAGGATGAGGGGCCACAGAAAGGGAAAAAACAGCTGGAAGGAAGCTATGAGACAGGAAAAGATTGATAAACACTGGTCTAGATAACCCACTAGAATAGGTAGTATCATACTAACTTGCATTCATTCTCCTTGACAGCAGTTGAAACAGGCTTGTGTGCTGGTAGTTATGTTGAGAATGTGACCTCAGGGAACATTTTAATAAAATGTATAAAGTAGAATTACTTAATACCCAGCATGTTTTCTCCTTTATAAACCCAGTGATGTTTATGAAATCAATTTTTTTCAGCCAGAAAACTGGATATTTTTCTTAGTATGAGATAGCCTATACAAGGATTATGAAGACTCCCAGAACTCTGTGAGTTACGGCCATGAACATGTTAGGTATCATCTCAAGGTCCACTTGGACCTATTACTCACTCCAACCACTATTAAGGTGATCAAGTTCAGCACAGAATTTTACTAGCCTCACTCTAATGTAACGGCAACTTAATAGGAATAGAAACTCGCCCATCTGCATCACCCACTACCCTTCACTTCTTTCTTATTACAGCAGGCTTATATGCCTCGAATCCCCCTGTATTCTTATACCTGTTCTACTTGAGGATGGTGGAATTAACATTTACTGAATTGCTCATCTGGCATGTACGTCTCTATGAGAGCACTTCTTGCCCCTGTGTTCCTGTCGCCTGGCTCATTCACAGGCACACTTGATGAATTTCCTCTTGAAGTTGTACCAGCTGGCATTTACATGGTCCATCTCCATAGCAAATGCTTTTATTGGGTTTCCCTCCTTCCCGATCTTTTGCTTCCCGATCTTTGAGTCATATTTTCAAATCAACCACCAGCATGTGGGGCCTCTATATCGAGGGCTTTCAGGGGAACACAGGTAAAGAGATAACCTGCCTATTCTTTTTTTTTCTTTTATGGGTCACACCTGGCGATGCACAGGGGTTACTCCTGGCTCTGCACTCAGGAATTACTCCTGGCGGTGCTCAGGGGACCATATGGGATGCTGGGAATCGAACCCAGGTCGGCCACGTGCGAGGCAAATGCCCTACCTGCTGTGCTATCACTCCAGCCTCTAACCTGCCTATTTTGATGATCATCTAGACCAGTGTTTCTCAGCCTTTCCCTCATCCTGACCCTTTGACCTCGTTTCCTTCTTGCACCCTCTCTGTCATCCTGCTTGGCCCTCAGTTGTGCCCCCCATGTATGACTGAGTTCCGTGGTTTCTCATGATGTTAACCACGCTGTAGTGAAGCAGATATTATTCATCCTTCTCTTGCGTCAGTGGAAATTGAATAAGGAGCCAAACCAAAGTCTTAAGTTTATTCCCACAAAGCAGTTAAGCTGGAATTCAAACACTCTGCTAGTTGGTTCCTTTTTCTTGATGGGGGTAGGATGTCCACAGATGTGCTCACGGTACCCTGGGGACCCAGTGTCTCTGATCCTTCGCCAACAGAACTGCATGTTTCAATTGCTGATGATGTGGGGTTACTTATGACCTACAGTCTTGGGTGTCCCAGGGATTCAACACCCAGCCATGCTTGTGAAGCTTCCAGGGCTGTCTGGTGTGCTGGGTGGGGTGGGAAAGATGCGGTGCTAGAATTTGAACCCAGTCAAGGTGCTCTCCTTGACTGGGTTCAAATTCTAGCACCGCATCCTTCAGGCCCCAGCAGCTTAGCCCTAAACCTACCTTCACGTCATTCTGTGGAGGGGCTGAGGGGAGAAAGAAGACAGCTTTGGGCTTTTATTTAAGCTGAGGCTTGAGCAGTCTGGGACTTTCTAAAATGAACCCACTTTTGAGATTGGCTTGTCAGCCTGTTCCAGTTAAGTTAACTCAAGACGTGGCTGAGCTCCACAAGATGCGGTGGAAAGCCCCGCAGCGGCTCTGACTCAGCGCTGTGTTTCTGGGTCCCCCGTCTCCAAAGGATCTGAGTAGGCATGAACTGAAGTGAGAGTTCCTAGAAACGATAGCTTTCCCCACAGATGTGCTCGAAGGTGCAGTTTCTCCAGTACTCAGGAACATGCCATCTAACTTGACAAAGAAAAATGGCATCGACCTTTCTGAGTCTCAGTTTTCTCATTTATGAAATAAGGATTTGATTTCCTGGTCTCTCTGTTCCCTTCCAAATTATGAGTCACAATCTACACTGAAGCACATTACGAGAAGCTAGAGGGCAGGGGCACGGTTTCAACATTTGTCTCCTTAGTATTTAGCACATCAGAGGTTGCAAACCTGTTTTTGCCAGATGACTGTAGTGCAAAGCTGCAAAGTCCCTTTCTGTATTCTTTTCCCCCTCTCTTTGGTAGATCTTTTTCTTATCCTAGCGCCTTATAAGTTCTGCTTTTGAAACAAGTCCTGTACTTTCAAAACAAGGTCGACAAAAATGGGAAAAATTCTTTCTCAGGTATATTCTCTTCCTCAAGTGTATTTACATATGAAGATGCATCTATTTGTGTAGGTCAAAGATGTGTCCTTACCCGTCCCCCACCAAGAAGACCATTATCTGATTTTATTTTTGAAGACAAGGGCTCTTCTGAGGTTCTCACATTCTCAAGTTGTCCTGTTTGGCACATGCTGTGCACCCAGAGATAGTGCATTCTATTGAAGGCAAAAGGATGGGGAAAAATGAGTGAAAAGTTAAACCTAGAGTGACAGTGGACACTGCCATGGAAGGTAGGCGCTCATTCCTCAGTTATAGGCTGCAGTCTCAGCAGGTACCACAGCAGAAGGTGGGTAGATGGCAAACTGGTCTGTGGTTCAATCATCAGCCAAACCCCGTGCTGCTGTTTGTATATTGTGCCTCCTCTGAATAGTGGGGTGTGTGTGTGTGTGTGTGTGTGTGTGTGTGTGTGTGTGTGTGTGTGTATTGGGCTACACCTTCCACCCTAGAGAGCCTATTCCTGGCTCTGTCCACAAGAGTGACCACTGATCAGACTCAGAGGAACAAATGCTGTGCCTGATGAAACCATGATCCGATGCAAGAGAATCAAGCGCCTAAATCTCTGTACTATCTCTCAGCTCCCTCAGGGATTTTTTTAGTAGGTAGCAGTTATTTGATTTAAAACACTGACTTTGAACTTCAGTAAGTGAAATGTTAACAAGTCCCCCCCCATCCTTCCTCCCCACCAACATACAAAAGTTTAAAAAAATTATTCCTGAGGATTTCCAAAAAGTCTCAACATGATTGCAATTTGGGCTTGACCTATTTGCTGTGAATGTGGCGCTTATGTCTCAAAAAGGCCTAAAACGCTTCTGTAGAGACGAGCAGCCCCTGTTCTCTGCCTCAGTTGAAGATGGAGATCTTTAGTGATAGAAAATACAATCCACTTCTTTCATTCTTAGTCTTATTACCAAAATAAATGATATGACATTATTAATGCTTTGCATGTCATCAAGAGAAACATGTAAAAATTTTGACTTCTTGTTAAATACCCCCGTGATATAATCAGTTTGCCTCCTGATTCACAAAGCTTGAAACACTCACAGGAAAAATTTTGCTGGCCACTCCTTACGAGAGAAAAAAAGAAACTAAACCTTCAGTAGAAAGTAGGAAGATCAGGAGAACTCTGAGAAAAGACCCAAGGGAAATAAAAGAATGTGAAATGATACTACAGATAAAATGAGGGAAGTAATCATGTGAAACTTGTACACGGAATTTATGTTTGCTGAAGATTTGAATTATGCCCGACCATGCACAAGGGCGCGCCTGGCTTCCTGCTCAGATGTCAATCCCGGCTCTGCTCAGGACTGAGCAATGCCAGGACTTGACCTAGCCTCCCCGAGGCAAAGCATGAGCTCGGTCTTTTGAACTCTCCCTCTGACCCCAAATTCTTTTATTTCTAACTTCATTTTATGTTTTGCAGTGCTGGTAATCTAACCCAAACAAGGCCTCACACATGCAAAGCATGTACTCGACCGCTAAGCCTAACCCAGGCCTCCAATTATGGGGGATTTTTAAGGACAGGCTGTTTCCTTTCTACCCTATGAAACCTTATCCTCTGTATTAAAACATGATCCCACTCACACATGCACACACTTGCATGTACACACATACAACCAGCCTAATATGAGGGAAATGTCACTTTAAGCTGAAATCCCATATCTGCTGAGAATTTACCAGGTGGTTTGTAGAGTTAGTTTCCTTCTGACCTCACCTTCTGCCAGCAGAACTTGATCTCTAGGACTTACAGTGAGTGTTCCTACTTCTCAGTCTGTTTGATTTTTATTTCTTTGATTTGAAATACAGTTGATGATAGAATTTCATGCTCTACTCTCTCTCCTTGAGTAGTTTCAGGGTCCCCTCTGACCCATCCTCCGCACAGCCCAGTTTTATAGACAAGTCTCAGGTTCTGTGTCTTTGATTATTTTTCTTTCACTGTGGTTCTCTACGTCTCACATAGGAGAGAGATGCTTCTGCATCCATCTCTCTCCTTCTGGCTGAATTCATCTCTGCTCTCCTAAGTATTAACTAATTCCTCTCATCTGAAATCCTTTACATAATTGTAGGCTTTGCCCAAGATTCTCTTCTCATTTCTCTGCTTCATTTCTTTACATTTTCCCTCTAACATCTCATTTCTTCCGAGTCTGACATGCCACCCCTTTTCATTGTCTCAAGGAAGCTCAGATAGGAGTTCATGGCATAGGAGGAGGTCTTTTAATCTGCATAGCCAGCACCAGCTTCATAGAAACGGACCTCTCGAATTCCTTTTCTTATACTTTGGCCTCACACTCCTATCTGCCTATTTTCTCTGGCAGGCAGGGAATCTGTCTGCAACCCTGTTATCTTTGCTAGGATTAACTTCTAGCCCTTTGGACCCCCATCTGAATTGACCCCTACCTGTTACACAAATTATCATAGATTTTAAACTTAACATATCACTAATCTTTCTGAGCACTGTACATTACTGCCAGAGTAAATGAAACTACACCATGAAGACATTTAAAACATGAGACCTCTGGCAGATAAGAATTAAACCGATCAGTATAATACATCAAATATGTGCAGATATGCCCACAATAAATATCTTAGTGGTAAGGGGCTGAAGAGATTGTTCAGCACTTGCCTTGCACACAGCCAACCCGGACTTGATCTCAGTCATCACATATGGTTTCCCAAGCCCTGCCAGGAGTAATCCATGAGCCAAAACCAGAAGTTAGACATGAGCACTGCCAGGTGGGACCACAAAATAAACAGGCAAGCAAATATCCCAGGGTAAAGAGAGATCTGCTCGTACAGGCCTGTTATGACTTAATCAAATCCTGTGTGTCACTCTGCTGTGTCAGACTGTATGGATTTACTGTTGCATTCAGCCCCCACCCCCAGAAGTCTCCCGTCCTCTGTGCCCTGTGCCCTGGCCACACCAGCCTCTTTGTTCCTTGGGTATGTCCAGCTGCTTCCTCTTTGTAGCCTTGGTCTTTGGACTGAAGCTGGGTTCCCACATTCTCATGACAGGCTTAACCTTTGGCAAACAAAGTAGATGTCAAATGTCATCTCAGAAGACCTTTTCTTATCACTGTATTTCAAGTTCTCTTTGCACAATGAACCCTTCAGAGGTTTTTCACCATCTGAAATTTTCTAGCTCAGGGATTTGTGTGCTTGTTTATTTGTGATGACAAAAAGTATATGGAAGCTGGGAGATAATACAGCGGTTCGGATGCATGCCTAGAATGTGCCAGACCTCAGTTCAGTCCCTGGCACCACTGGGCCTGAGCAGCACAGCATACTGCATCCTCAGCCCCTTGCAATAAACTGCCTGGTCCAGTAAAGTATGGTAGGGGGGACCCCTGGTCTTCCTGAGAACTGCTTGAGAGGTTAAAAAAAAACAATGAGTTTCAAGAGAGCAGGAATCTTGTCTCTTTGGCCTTTCCGGTCCTTCTATTGTCCTGCCTCTTCTTTCTCTCTTTAGGATTAAGGAGCAAAAATCAGGTCAAAAGGTCTGATTCATTCTTCGTAGGGAATAGCTTAAGTTCCCTCAAAGTTGGCACTAATCTTTAGTATGATAGTGTGGAAACTAGGCTTATTCATATAGCAACAGAAGCTGATGTGATGCTAAAATCTTCACATAGTACTTCATATTTCACCAAGGTGAAACAAATATTTTGTAGTGTATCAGTAAATTAAAATAGAAAACCATCCTAAGTGTAGCAGGTATATGAGTTTCTAGACTTTGTTTTATTATTATTATTATTATTATTATTATTATTGCTTTTTGTGTCACACCCAACAATGCACAGGTTACTCCTGGCTCTGCACTCAGGAATTACTCCTGGCAGTGCTCAGGGTACCATATGGGATGCTGGGAATCGAACCTGGGTCGGCCATGTGAAAGGCAAATGCCCTACCTGCTGTGCTATTATCACTCCAGCCTTGACTTTGTTTTTGAGAAATTGGTAGGAATAATTTTTTGAGTATTTTAGGATAGTATTCCGAACCTGACTCTTTTTCATTTTCATTTATAAAGAGTGCCGTTATTGGGATCAGAGAGATAGTGCAGGGATTTAGGTGCTTAATTTGGCTGTGGCTAGCCCGGGGTCAATGCCCAGTACCACATATGTCCTATTAGAGCACCAACAGGGGCCATTCCTGAGCACTGAGCCAGGTGAAGCCCCTCAACACTGCTGGGTGTGCCCCCCTCCAAAAAAAAATGAGGTACTGTCCATTTAAAACATACCATTGAATTCTGGGATTCTGGTAGATTCCAAACAAAAGCCCACACTTTGAATTTTAGTCAAAAGTACCATTTTGAATACTGGAAGATGATTTTAATTCATATTTGACCTTTGCTCTTCCTACATTCTTTGCTTTTCCAAATTGCTCTTTGTTTGTGTGGGCATGCACACTGTCTGAAGTTTCTTTCACATTTGTGCTCATTCCTTTAGCATGGAACAGAAATACTGTACGCGTAGTGAATTTTCCAGTCTGCAGAAAAACCTAAATGAAGGTATTCAGTGAGAAGATATTGATGGAGACCATGAAAGCATGGAAATTTCTCAGATTTTACCATCTTTATATATTGCAACAGAATATAACAACAAATATACATATTTGTAGGGTCAAAGTTTCAGATTTACATCCATGTAGATAGATAAATATAGATAGAAAAAGACATACGGTTTTTCAGTTTCCCTTCAAATGATGTAGTGTATAATTTCACACAGAGAACACTAGGAAAAAAAATTCTCTCCCTGAGACCCATTCTGTATCTCTTACAAGCTACCTCAGCTCTACATAATATCCCATATGTCTTCCCTCATTACTAGCATATTTTAAAGTCATTAAAACTCTGTGGGTGGCAGAGATACATTGGAGAACAGCTCATAATTAATATAAACCTCTTAAGGGAAATTTAGAGTTTATCTTGACATATACATATACATATACACATATACACCTCCCCCCACTCACAATTTATTTTAACATAAAGTTGGACATGACATTTAATTATGAAAATGTATTCTAAAGTATGTAGCCTGCTTATAAGTAAACTTACTTTACATGCTTTTTCACATACTTTCAGCTGTCTACTGATTGTGATCTAGCTAGAGCACTAATTTTGCTCACTCTACCTGGAGTCTCATACTTCTAGAGTTTTTTTTTTTTTTCACACATCATGGATCAGGTAGTGGCATCTGCTGGCAGTGAAAGATATTGCTTTTTAATTCTATAGGTGGCCTCGCTTCTCATCACAGCACAACCCTAGAAAGCAGATCATGGTGGTGTTCCTGTTAGAACAAACATACGCATAGAAAGATAAATAACAAAACAGAGTGGCACTGGTCATTTATATCTTGCTGGTGTGTTGACATGGAAGGGAGCCAATGAACTTTTATTTTGATGTTCCTGCCTACCTTAGTGATGTGACCTTTCACAAGCTATTAAAGAGGTCAAGAGATAAGAAATGAGAAATCATAGGCAAAAAAAACCCCACCCAGGCTCACAGGCTAGGGGGCGGTTAGATTAAAGAAAAATCTCATCCTGGTGAATAGGATGATCTCGTGTTGTTTGTTTGTTTGTTTAGTTTTAGTTTGGGGAGGGGCTGATGTTTTGGGGACAACCAGTCATACTCAGTGGTTACTTTTGCCCCTTTGCTTATGACTTTAAAAATGCTCACCCCTGGTGGTGATGGAGCTGAGAAGACTGGAAGAAAGAGCTGCAGAAGAGAGTTGTCCAAACCCAAGTAATTTTATTTAAACAAGAAGGAAAGAGAGAAAACAGGCAAAAGATATCCCGAGTAAAAGGAGTTCTGGGATGAGTAGCTATAATGATATTGGATCCTTTTTTTAGCTTTGTAACCAGGAGATAACAGGCAGATTTTCTATTTGGTTCTTAAGACCTGGGTAGCAGGATGTAAAAATGGAAACAAGCGGGATATTCATTTTGGTTATCATTTTATCAGGTCTAGCCCTGCCACACTTTGTTTATCCTTATTCACACAGAAAAACAAAGTTGCCTCTTTCTCCTATCCCTATTTATTTTCTATATCAGTGGTACTCTGGAGACTGTTCAGTATGGGGATCAAATCTGGGCTTCTCACATGTGAAGTCAGAGCTCCAGCCAAGGGTGGTCAGATTTGTTGTTTGTTTGCACAGAGTAAATGATCAATAGTATTTGTTAAGTGAATGAGGGATGTTAGTTTAGAGGTCACACTTAGTCATAAATGAAATTTAGACAAAGGGAGTGCTCAGTAAGGGTTGTGTTGAATGAAGAGGTGTCATCATTGATTGAAAATCAATGATGACACCTCTTTGACACCTGTAGATTGAAAACAACAAAATCAGTAGAACCCCAAAAATATCAACAGAGAGAGAGGTAAGTCAGTGAGAGTGACAGGAGGAAATCTAGAGAGAATGTGACAGGCATTCTGAGAGACAAAGAATCTTGGTAAGTCTTTAGCATCCCCAGGGCCCAGAACTCTACAGAGTAGATGAATGAGAGGATGACCGATGGTCAGGCCTGAGAAAGATCTAGTCCTCAAAGAGAACTTTTGGCAGACTCAGGTCCTGAAGGAGTGGAGGAGCTGCTTCTAACAGAGCAGGTTCCAGACAGGGTCAGAGTGGGCATGGCTGCCCATTCAGTTTGCCCATTGACTAAAGACGGATTCCATTTCTTTCTCTTCATATTTCTTGGATAATGTAATGATAATGGTGATGGAACAATAATGATAAGCTAGATACTTTTTATTTTTTTTTGAAATTACACAGTTTTATTTGGAGGTTGTGAAGGCAAGAAGGGAGAGAAAGTGAGAGAGAGAGTGGAGAGTAATGTGCTCTCCAGTGGAGAGAGAAGCCGGCATCTCCAAGGACTGAGAGAGCCTTACACACATCCCAGCATTAGACATGGAAGCATGAAAGTATACCACAAGAGGGGAGATGTGGGTGACACATCCACATGTGCTCAGGCATGTGGGTGCAAGCAGCACATGGGCTAGGGCAGCATAAGAACCAAACTGGGTACTTTTAGATACTATAAAAGCACCAAGTAATCCAACTAAGAACAATGGTATAGGTACAATTACTATACTCCTGGGGTAGGAGAGATAGTAAAGGGGTTATGGTATTTGCCTTGTGTTCTGCTGACCCTGTTTTATATCCCTGGCACCACATAGGATCTTCAAGCCCAGCCAGGAGTGATCCCTGAGCACGGAGCAAGGAGTAAGCCCTGAGCACAATTGGATGTGACCCAAATGTCTGCTTCCCAAATTATTGCCCTCTTTTTATAGTCAGTAAATTAATTAAATAAGCAAGTGATTAAATAGGATTTCTAATAAACTTGGATTCAAATTTTAGCAATGAAATCTTGCACAAAGAGAGGATATATACAATATGGTAGATTTGTATGTGTAGATTGGGGTTAAATATATTCTACAGAAAGCTGTTGATGACGAGAGTGTACCAAAATATCCTTATGTGCTTTTGTGTTCTCAGATATAAACAAGTGGTACTTAAAAAAATACTTAGTGTTATGTTTGATACTTTTTCAAAAATTTTGTATATTAAGTAATAAAAAATAACTGCTTACAATTCTGTTTCAAATTTATTTTTGAAATTAAAATATTTGTCGTGGCAAATTAGTAAAGATTTGTTTACTTTTAATGATTTTTAGAAAAATGCCAAAGTAAAATAATATAGGGCATGATCAAATCACATAATTTTATATGTGATAATAGTACAAATATTAAAAACACTATTGTTCTTTTTAAAAAACCATAGAGAATGCATTTAGAATAAATGATTGAGTCTCCACAGCCATTGCAACTAACTGAATGCAAAATACCTATTTATATATTCTACAAATGAGTGATGATAACACACAAGAATGATAGTGCCTCTTATGTTATTCCCTCTGCAATTCTCAGATCTAATTTTTCTTGTGGAAAAAATAAAAATGACAATGTTGGGGGTGGGGGGCTACATTGTTTTTTACCTAACTTAAAAGCTTACCTTTAAATAGACCACAGAAGCTAGATAGATCAGCACTGGGGAATCTTAATTGCATTATTAATCTACCTTTATTTGGTGCAGAATTACTACATATAACATACATGAGAGTCTACACCCCATTTTTACAAAAAGGACCTACTATATTGACTTAAGGATGGCATTTTATTCTTGCCTACTTTCTTTTAAATTCATAAACTCAGCAAGAGAATTTAAATATGTTTGAAATTTGCAGTGGAGAGAAATGCTCCTTAATATCAAATAGATTAAAAACATGCGTTGAATGGTTGACTCAGGGGCTTTCACTAAACTGGCCATGAATGCTGAAACCATCTGTTTTTCTGGACGTTGTCAGGGTGAGTGTGGCAGAGGCAGCTGTTTGAAAAGAGACGCTTTGGATGATGAACCAGCCCATTGTTTCTAAGCAATTCACTTGCATTCAGACGCTCTACCCAAGCGTACTATAGAGCAATCAAAATCAAACTATTGTTTGTACCAATCATATTGATCTGAAAAGAACGTGGTGGGATGACCCCATTGTAGATGCAAATAGTTGTTCTGAGCAGCTGTATGCTGGCCAATATGGACCTCAGTAGGAAACAGACTTGGAAGCTAGAGGGCTCTCTGCACCCTACTGGGGGAAGAAAAAAGATTATACCAGATTGAACTAAAGTTTAAGGCAACTGAGGGGAAATGAAGACACAGGTCTATTGGTACAAGTAGTAATTTTCTTTCACACCATTGTCAGCACAGACTCTGTAGTGATAAAGCTTTCTGAAAACTAGAAATCTATAATCTCCATAAAATTAGATCATCACTTAAAATTAGCACAAAAAAAAGTGAGTTGCTTTGGTTGCAAATGTCAAGTCTTGACTAGTTCTGCAAGTTAGAAAATGCACAAACTTATTTATCTGGAATTACTCATACACTGTTTAAAGTTTCATAATTTATTTACAATTCAGAAAAATGCAGAAACAGTCTTGATAGTGCAATATTTGCATGAATATTAAAAAGAAATTTTTGTCTACATGGGGAGCAAATGGAAGCATACAAAATGAAAATTATACTGTTTAGTTTTTTAAACAATCTGAATGCCATCTTTTATCCATTAACATTTAAGCTTTTTGGTTGTCCTTGTCAGTTCATTGCATGCATGCTAATGTCTTCTCATATAAAACTTAATCTGTTGAACTAAATGAAGGAATTAGTATCCGAAAGACATCTTTCATTAGGCATTTAACGAATCTCTCCAACAAATCTACAAAAGCATATGTATTTATATTTAATAATTATTTGTATGATCAACCAGTAATAACATGAATGCCTTTCATTTTAGTTACATTACTGTGTTTCAACTTACTGCCCTATACTATATATTCATAATGATGCAGTTAAAATAGTTATTAGCCAAAGATATAGATGTGTAGCTTTTCAATTTTTGAAATATCTGACTTGTTTAATAGAAAGTGTGACAGTTCCTTTAAGTACATTCATTTTCATGTGGGTGAAAGTTTGCTTTATGTTATAATGAAAATCAGAAAATGATAGGGTAAGGTTACTGGTTTTGTACAATGTGTTTATTTATATTATTAATTTTATTTCATTATTTTTATTTATATATTAAAATAAAATATTCGATTATATTTTATTATATTATTATATATAGAATATAACATATTCTAAATATATCATAGAATTATTTTATTATAGGCACCATGGTTTACAACACTCTAAATAATAGGGTTTTATCCATACAACTTTTCACCATTATACCTTCTGTGGAATGTGCTTAAAAGACATCTCGGTAACATGTGTATCAACCAACCAACAAACCAAACTTTACTGTCACCTGTATGAGCAATGATAGGACTTTAGTTTTCTTTAAAAAATTTTTTTTTAGTTATCCACGCATTTCATTGCTTCTGTAATCATTTCTGAGCAACTTTAGTGAGCAACTTTAGTATCCAAGTTTAGTAACCAACTTTGTTTCCCTTAATGTAGTCAATTGTCAATTGTCGTGGTATCTCAGTACGGCCTCTGGTGGAGTCTGTAGAACGTACTACTACGGCAAACTCAGTCCATTACTAGGTTGGCTGACCAAGGTGTTATGAAAAAAAAATTTTGCTGGACAATAGCTATTGCTTGACTTGAGTTATATGTGTGAATGGAATGACCAGGAAGTATCTATAAAATAATCTGACTGATACAAGTTATAGATTCTCATTTTATAACATAGCCAATCGTAATACTTTGTTTTTGCAACCCAAACAAAGGGATAGAGTTTACAAAGGCTGTATTTTGATTTGCTTTGTTTTTTCTGTTGGGGATTTGTGTTTTAGTTCAGTATTTTTTTTCCTTTCTTTTTTACTTTTTGGGTCACACCCAGCGATGCACAGGACTTACTCCTGGCTCATGCACTCAGGAATTACCCCTGGCAGTGCTTGGGGGACCATAGGGATACTGGGAATCAAACCCGGGTCAGCCGCATGCAAGGCAAATGCCCTACCTGCTGTGCTATAGCTCCAGCCCCAGTATTTTAGTTTAGTTTAGTTTTGTTTTAATGCCATACCCACCTGTGGTTACTCCTAGTTCTGTGCTCAAGGATCACTCCTAGTGGTGTTCAGGGGATAATATGCAGTTCCAAAGATCAAACCAAGGTAGGGCTGCATGCAAGATAAGCGCTTTACTCCTATACTATATTTCCAGCCCTAGTTTTCTTTTAGTGGGACTTGGGGGCATACCCAACCATGCTCAAAAACTGTTCCTGAGTCTGTGCTCAGCAGTGACCCCTGGCAGTGCCCTGGGGACCTTAGGAGGTGTGGAAGATGGAACTGGGTCAGCACAAAGCAAGGCAAGTCTCCTACCTCTTGTACTATCTCTCCAGAAGTATAGACTTTAATAAGAAGTGGCCATATAACAAATAATTGGAGGAACTTGATTTTGAATCCATTTCTATGTAGTACCAGAGCCCTTCTCTAACCTGTACGCTGCCCACAGTCTCAACAAAGCAATGTCAATGCCTTTAAGAAATAATTTCAATAATGAATGAAGAATGAGAAAAACTGTCTAAGTGAGGGCCAGAGAAATTACTTATTGGCCTGGAGCTTACATGCTTTGATCTCCTAGCACAAAGTTAGATATAACCCTGCACATTGCCAAGTATGATCATAAAACAGACACACACACACACACACACACACACACACACACACCAAACCACAAAAATTCTCCAAATTCTTAACCCTATAGCCAAAAAGCTAATTCACAGAAACTGATCTACTCTCTAAGAATTTTTTGGGTAGTAGTTAATATTACACGTTAAATGTCTTGCCTTTGGTTACTTTATTTCCATGAATAAATTTATTAGGGGAAACTTTACAAGATAAATTGTTTAAGTCTCTCTAGGAAATGCTATTACAAAAAAATTTAAGTTTAGAAAACCTGTTAGCATACACTAAAATGAATAATATAGGAAACTGGTAACATTTGGGGACCTCTGTAACAGTGCTCAGGGCCCAGGGTCATTCACAGTGACACTCTGCCAGGTGGTGGGGGCAGACCAGTTCAGTACATGAGCTGCTGATAAAGTGCTGCTCGGGATTAGTGGAGCTAAGTGCCACCAGGGCTACCCGGATTAAACCCAGACATTCTCAGGAGATCGTGTTCCAGGATCATCTAACTCTGGGCCTCATGCATGCAAGCCATGTGCTCCAGCCTTTTGAGCTATCTCTCTGGCATGAGAACACCATTTTTAATAAATGTACCAAATGTGTTCAGAAGGAAACTCAATTTTCTTATATGGAAAAAAATTATTTAGTGTCCTAAGTTAATAAGATGAAAAGTGTTTTAGTATTCATGTGACATGTTATTTGCTTTTATTTTTTATTGGGTTGGGTTGAACTCTATGATTAAGAGAAAATAGTCGACCTAGAGGTAGAGAAAACAATGAATTTGCATACCTCATATTTACTTGTATATTTACTTTATTAACTTGATAGGATATATTTGGTAATTTATCAAAAATTTGTACAGAATGATGCTTTCTCTCTCAGTCCTCTTCCATCCTGTATCATCTGATATTTCAATACTTGTGGGGAATAAAATCATTCAGGAAATTGACCTGATTTAAAAATTTTCTTAAACATGCGAAAAATGCTTACTTTAAGTTATACAAAATTAGCCTATTAAAGCCTATTAAAGTTTTGAGATGGTTCAAGAGAATGAGAAAGGTTACACTCACAAGCTGATGCAATATTAAAATTAATACTACCAGCACTCTAATGAAAGTAAGCAAGCTTGGATTTTGTTTCCATGAAATTGATTATACATCAGCAATTGACTTCCTAAATTATCTGCTTTTGTATTTAAAATGTTTCAGAAATCTGACCCAGAGTGTTATACCTGCTACCCAGTAATGTTGAATTGGACATCGGAACCCATATTCTAAACTTGACATGACAATAGTTAAGCGTTTCTGGTACTTTCCATGACACTCTGCATCTTTCTTGAAGACCCCATTCTATTCTGTAGTTTACAACAGAAACATAAAGCACATCTGAGGAGGGGAAATCACCTCCTGATGACAGTATTGAATGGCTGTAGTTAATGATTACAGTAAACAATCATGTATGAAATAGAATAAAGTTTGCTTTTAGAATTTAAAGCTTGACTGTTTTTGTAAGACTTTGCTTATGGAAAAAAAAAGACTTAATGTTTCTCCTGAGAAGAATAGCAATAGTAGCAGTGACCAAAGCTATCTATTCTCAGTGTATTTACATTGAGAGTTTAATATATAAAATAAATCCATGGAAGGCTCTTGGGGTCTCTTAATTTGACAGTCCTTTTCATGGAGCTCTCAAAATTATGGTGAACCATTTGAAATAGCCTGATAAAACAAATTTTTGTAATACAACTCTTCCTTTTACAATATATATCTGTGTTAAGGCATGATCTGGAAAACCTCAGACGAATACTTAGGTGCAATAAAAGAAAAACCAATTTGTATTTGATCTTGGGAAGACAACATCAAGAGTTATTAGTGGGAATTTTCTTGGGAAGATAGAATGATGTTACTTCTTTTTTATTTTTATTTTTTGGTGGATCTCCCAAGTGACCCTGGCAATTCTCAGCTGACTGCGCTGGCCATTTAATGTAAGGGTCCAATCAGGGCTATTCTGGTGGTGCTGGGGGTGCTTCCAGGACTGCATCTAGTTGGTATTTTGGGGACCAAAACACAGTTTCTGGAGATAAAACTGTGGTGGGCCGTGTCAAAGACATGCACTTTTAACCCTTGCACTATCTCTCCCACACCACATTTAAAAATAAATAAGGGTAGAAACAAAATTATAATGCACCCTGCTTGTCTTAGAAATGAGAACTACTTTTTTAATAATGGCCACGCCCAGCAGTACTGATGGGGATGCTCAAGAGCCTGTTCTCTTTTTTTTCAATCTTTTATTAGAGAATCACTGTGATGTACAATATGTTTGCATTTCACTCATACAGTGATCGCTTACCCATCCCTCCACCAGTGCCCATTCACCTCCACCAATGATCCCAAGAGCCTGTTCTTGACAGGACAGCGCTCAGCCTGATTTGTGCTTGGGTCTCACATGTGCAGTCCTGGCCCAGTGATGCTCAGAGACCAATGGGGCCTTCACAGAGAAGTTAAGGGGGACATGCAGTGTTAGGACATGCTAGGCATATGCTCTACTATGTAAACCATGCCCTTTGCCTAGAGTGAGAAATTTTTTTTTTAAATAAGCTGGTTTTTAAACAATAAAAATAAGCAAATAATATAGATAATTGTATTGAAAATATATGAAAGGTTATGAAGAAAAGTTTGTTACCTCAAATAGACTAATTTCTTTAAAACCAATGTCAAATTATACAGAATAAAATTCTATGTTTTTTCAGTAAAATATTTATTAGTTGTTTTTTCTTATGATAAATATCAATGTGGAACAAAAGTTGTGCCAAGTTATTTTAATATTTGGTCTTATTACATGTAACAATGCTTACAAACTACGACAAAGTTTAATTTTTAGAGAATCACTAATTTTGTATGTGCATGCAAAATTTTACAAATTTACAAATTATATACATACAAATTTTACCTTCATTCTACTCTTTTTACACTATGAAATAGCCATTTGTTTTACTTGAGGACAAAATCACTCTCCTTGATAAAGAAAATGTGTCTAAAAAAAAAAACCTGTTTTTCATTACTACTACTTATAGTTTTCATCAACTTTTAATTATATTCTCTTGCATCATGTAACTTCTATTTCTCAGAAGCACTGATAATTAACAATGATTTATTACATGTTAGCATATTAGCCAACTTGCAGGGCCCTTGAATACAAATAATATCTCTTCCAGCCACCAATACCCATTCTACCATCCTTTTAAGTGGTGCATATTAATATTTATTAATATAACTAAGATATTAAATCACTCAAGAAGTAACAGCTTAAAACAAAAGATATGAACATTAAAATTTTGCCTATACACTGAGAACTCAGCACTGCCAAGAGTTATCCCAGCACACAGAACCAGGAATAGTCCCTGGGAATAGCCAGGTGTAGCCCGAACTCCACTCTCCTCCACCCTCCGAAATCCCCACAACTCTACTAGTCTTTTTACATTGTATTGTTTTATATTTGGGGACTGTTGCTTGCCCAAGTTGAAACCCAGGTCAGGCACATTCTAGGTGAGTCCTACGTGCTACACTATCTCTAGGATAGACTATCTTTTGGGTCACACTACACCCAAACACACACACCGTTTTTCACTCTTTTACACCGGGCAGAAGCTCAAACTGCAATAGCACCCATATTCTTTGATGCGTATACCAGATAAGTATACATGCATACATTAAGAAAATTACTATGTAGAGAGATTCTATTTGCTTTACTTTTATAGTGGTTCACTAGGTGCGCCGATGAATTTTGTTAGTTTTGGGGCATGGCTGTAAATTTCACAGTTCACTTTTCCTTTTCTGGGTATGCTTTTCATATGTTTTTCCCTTTAACCTGATTATGGTCATTACTATGTTTAAAAAATAATAAAATTAAATTAAATTGTGCTTAGGACTAATGTTTCTGTATTCACTTGTTCTTAGAAATAAACAAATATTTGAAAAGTATCCAGTAATCAATTATAAATTACTATATAATAATTAGCTAATAAGTGTCTGAGGTCTTAATATTAATTAAGATTTGAAATGTGGATTTAAATGGACATAAAAAGGACATCATTTCTATCATTATAAAATATTTATAGAATTATAATTCAATTTAGTTGAAAGTTGTGAGTTAATGGTTATCTAGTTTTTGTCATCATAGAGCATATATGGGAGTAATGCTGACCTATCTGACCAGTAAATCAGTATTAAAAGATTAAGACATTTGTATTGGGGCAAGGAAGATAGCTCAAAGGGCTGGAGCTCATGTGAGATGCCTGGGTTTAATCCTTGGCACCACATGGTCCCCCTAACACCATTGGGAACAACCATCAAGCACCAAAACCAGAGTAGCTCCTGTGCACTGCCATGTGGCCAAACAACCCCCACACCCAAATACATGAAAATGGATGTTAATTAGTTGCTATTGATTTCTATAAATAGACAGCTGAGTTGTGTATCTATGTATACATAATTGTTATTATTTTTCTTGCAGATAGATCCTTTGAATATTTTGTTAAATTTATACCTAAACATCCTTATTTTTTGGTGGTGCTTTGAAATATAGTTTTGTAGTTTTTACTTCAAACTTCTAATTTTTATTGCGGGTATATAGAAGAAAGCAATTGATTTTCATATATTAATCTTATATCATGTAATCTTGCTATAATAATTTGCCTGTGGTTGGGGATATGGTGCTTTCAGCAGGTCAACCTGTACCTGCGGGGTGAGTGCATCAGCAGCCTGATGGTGCCTTCAGACTTCCAGATACCCCAGAATTGCTGCTTGTGCCTTTGGCCAGACCCCAGCAACTTGGTGCCAAGTTTACCAAGAAAATAAACTGACAAAAGTTAGGTATGTGGGAGACACACCCACAAACCACCTCCAGCTCAGCTATATGAGTTCATTTATTGTCCTTACTTCAGAGACCCATAAATCTCGAAAGAGATCAAAAACCACAGTTAGTGGTGGTGCAGAGGTAGGTGGGAACACATGACTGAGAGCTCCAGGCCAGCTTGGATTGGGACTGGCCTTCTCCCCCCGAAGTCCCCAGTTTTCCAGTAACTTGGCAGTCACATCCACAAACTGCTTCCCTGAACCATGTAATCTCATCAGCAGCCAAGACCCAGGGACTATAAACTAAAGCTCCCGGAAGAGAGTGCTCCAAAATCTCCTGAGCCCGAGCCAGACTGCCCTCACTTCAGAGGGGAGTGGTTTGAGTTTCGCTCCCTGCCCCAAGCAGAACCCTGGCAGCCAAAATCCTCCAGAACCCAGCTGCCGCTGTGTGCAAAGCCACTCTCCACACGCTCGGATGACCTCACTCAAGAGGGGACGAGCCTCACCCAAGGTGGGATGAACCTCACCCGAGAGAAGACCGGCAGGAAAACCCATGTATGCAGGAATCCGTGAGTAAGATCTCCAAGCCCACTTGGATCAGGACTGGGCCTCCTCCCCCCAGGTCCCCAGTTTTCCAGTAGGTTGGCAGTCACATCCACAAACTGCCCCCAGTGCCATGTCCATGTAATCTCATCAGCAGCCAAGACCCAGAGACTATAAACTAAAGCTCCCAGGAGAGAAAGACACAGAATTTCCTGGACATTATATTCTATTCATAACAAGCAATACAAAACAAATCATCTAGCATTGCCTTTTCGGCAGGTTTGAGTGGTGGTGAGACTGGTGTCAAAATATCGAATGTAACCAAAGTAGAAAGAGAGTATGGGGGAAATTGAAAAATACTGGGGATTTTGGTGGTGGAAAATGTGCACTGGTGAAAGGATGGGGGTTTGATGATTGTATGATCAAAGGTCAAAACGCCCTACCTGCTGTGCTATCACTCCAGCCTTAGCAATGACTGAATAAATAGCAGTACTCCTACATTACAAAAAATAATAATAAAATAATTTGCCTGTGGATATTTTTTGGTTTGATTTTGTTTTAGGATTTGTACATAGAAAATCATATTATCTATAAATAGTTGTTTCTTTTTCCAATCTCTAAATC
This sequence comes from Sorex araneus, assembly GCF_027595985.1. Taxonomy (NCBI): domain Eukaryota; kingdom Metazoa; phylum Chordata; class Mammalia; order Eulipotyphla; family Soricidae; genus Sorex; species Sorex araneus. The sequence goes on from NC_073303.1 coordinate 82,214,671, forward strand.
TCTATATACATATGTATTACATATGTATCACTTGAATTTTCTCTTAGGATCTTATTACATTTGTTGGAATTTGTAATGCACTGTTAAGTAAGAGTGATGAGAGAGTTGACATCCTTTACTCTTTTAGGGAGAAAACATTCAACCTTTTACCTTTTTTTTTTTGCTTTTTTTGGGTCACACCCGGCGATGCACAGGGGTTACTCCTGGCTCTGCACTCAAGAATTACTCCTGGCGGTGCTCAGGGGACCATATGGGATGCTGGGATTGGAACCTGGGTTGGCCGTGTGCAAGGCAAACGCCCTACCCGCTGTGCTATTGCTCCAGCCCCTCAACCTTTTACCTTTAAGCACCATGTTTTTTACATTTTCTTTTCTTTAAAAAATTTTTTTTGATTATATAAGGTGGTTCACAACATTTGAATAATGCAGTTAATATTCAAACACCAAATCCCACCACCATTACACCTTCCCACCATCAAATTTGGGATGTTTCCATCCCAAGCCCCAGTCCCTGTCCCAAAGCACAACCGAAATAATATATTTTGTATTGTCTGCTATGGAGAACTGTCTTATGATGCGGCTGCATGGTACAGAAAGATGTTCACTCGTACATGAGGCTCAGTCCGAGCTTGTGGGGAATGGCCTTGAGCATGGCAGCAGTTGGGTTCTCGAGGGTTTCAGCTGCCGAGGCTGGGTCCCTTGGGGCAGGGAGGGTTCTTACCCACCCCACTCCAGGGCGCCCCTGTACCTTTTCTTTATAAAATTTAAGAAGATCTCTGCTATTCTTAGTTTCTTGAGAGTTGTTACTATGATGAATGCTTTATTTTGTTGAAAGTTTTTTAATCCATCAATTAAGATAACATGATTTTCCTCTTTACATTTCTGAAATGATGGTTACTTTTGTTGTTGTTGTTGGGAGGGTGGTTAAAGGTTTGGACAACATGAAGTGGCAGTCAGAGTCTATTCCTGAATATGCTCTGGAAGGACCCCTGGTAATACTTGGGGGACCATATGCAGTTCCAGGGACTAGCCAGAGTCTGTGCAAGGTAAATGCCTATTCTCTGCACCATCTCTCCAGCCCCACTTTACTTGATTTTTAAATCAGACAAATATTTTTGGACTGTCTCTCCAGCCCCGCTTTACTTGAATGTTAAATCAGACTAGTTTGTTTGATTCATTTTTTTTTTATTTGAACTATAGAACTGAGTGTAAGACTCAGATATGTGGGGACTTCCCACTACTTATCTGTTACATATTTCTAGCTTGGCTCTATTGTGATATGGGGACACAGCTTGTATTTTTTTAAATATCTCTCACTTATGTTTATGCCTCATTTATCCTTCAGAATGTAGTCCATCTTGGCAAATATCCTACATATGCTTGAGAAGAATACTTACACTTACATTGCTGTTGTTCCTTTCTTCATTACTCTTTTTGTAGTTTAGTTTTTTACCTATTTACTCCCTAAAGGAATTCTTTTGACATTTCTTGCAGACAGGTTGACTGTTGGAGAATTTGCAGTTTTTCTTTGTTCAGGTGTATTTATTTTATTTTGAAGGATTATTTTGATCAACATGAGAGTTTTTGAAGAATAATTTGGTTAATGTAGAACTTTTTAAATATTATTTCAACACTAAATATTTCAGTTTGTTCTATTCTTGCTTGAGTGATAATTCATAGGCATAAATTAGCAGTATAACTGCTTCATGACCTTGAATTTGTTTGTTATTTGGACCACTCCAATGTACTACCTCTCTGGCCCATGCTCTTTAAGTATTTTGTACACATGGCTTTGTATCTGTCATTAATTTTGAAAATTATTAGACATTTTTGCATCAAATATGTTTTTCTCTTTTCTTTCTTTTAATATAATGTTCCAGTTATGCAAATTACTTACTTGGGATTGTTCTATAGTTATTGGATCTGTTTTGTATTTTTTTTTGCCCTTCTCTCTTTGCATTTCAGTTTAAAAAAATTTTTAAAAAAAAATTGTATTGAGACACCGTGATTTACAAAGTTATTTTTAATTGTGTTCAGGCATATAATTTTTCCAAATCAATCCTGTCTTTAGTGTCAACTTCCTTCCTCTAATGACCCCAGTTTTCCTCCCACACACCAACCTGTGCCTGTACCTTGATAGGAACATTCTTAAATTTGATAATGGTAGTTGAACTCTTTCGCTTTCAGTTTTGTTGATTCTGTGATTCATATATATAGTTACACACACCTCTGCACTGCTGATGTGCTGGAGGTCCCTGCCTCCTGTTCCTCCCCACCGCCCCCCCCCCCCCCTCCGCGCCCAGTTTTTCCTTTTTTCCTTTTCCTCTCAGTTCTGTATTCTGTTGGATTCTATTTAAAGTCACTGTTTCTTTTCTTGGATGTGTCCAGTTTGTTCATAAACCCATCAAAAGCTTTCTTTATTTCTGTTGCATTGTTTTTTTGTTTCTAGTATTCCTTTTGGTTTTGAATTTTTATCTCTCTGTTTACACCCTGCATCTGTTCTTACATGTTGTACATGTTGTGCGTTTTTCCCCCTGCTAGAACTCTGCATATTCATCACAATTGTTTTAAGTTCTCAGTCTTATATAATCCTACACAACAACCATATTGGGGTCTGCTTAGGCTTGCTTGTCAGTTCACAGGGTTTTTCCTGATTGTTAAGAATTTTTCCATGGCTTCAGATTTTCTGGTCATTTAAAAAATGTTTATTTTCTATTTGTGTGTGTATTTGGTTAAGTAATGAAGTACTTAACAAAGAAAGTCCTAGATTAAGGAATCAATTTTGTAATTTTTTTCTCTACACAGATTTTTCTCTCTAATTACATTTATGAAAAACTTAAGAAATAGCAGAAAGTCCCTAAGCATTTTGAAATTGAATTTCAGAGATTTTCAAGATTTTTTTTAGAAGCATGTAATAATTCCCTAGAGTTCTTCTTAATGATAGTAATAGTTCTAATAATAGTATCTAACATTTACTAAACATTTGGTATGTGTTAACTCCTTTGCAGAGATTTTGTATATATCATGAAATAATATGTTTTTTTCTTCTTCTCAGCAAATAATTTAAAATCTAATACACTAAAAGGAGAAAAAATCCGTGACACATCAGTATTGTTGATGTAAATTATGTCTTAGACTTCTCTCCTGATAGCAAGGAATTATCAGAGTATGGGGAAGGGTCATTTAAAGATCCAGGCACTCCTTATAATAACCAGAGACCAAGTGAAGAGCTGCAGATGGTGACCTCTGAAAGCATGGGGGGGGAGAATAGTGTGTCAAAGATATTGTTTTAGGAGTTAAGGCACATACCTTGCATGCAGCTGACCTTCGTTAATCCCTGGCTCTTCAAAGCTGAGTAGTAACATTAAGCCCTAGAATTGAACCGCTTGCTGCAGAGTGGGGAGCCTCTTCATGCTCCCCCACTTGCAAATAAACATACATACATACATACACACATAAATAAATAAATAAATAAATAAATAAATAAATAAAATCTGCTTTACCCACTTGCATATAATAATCACTCACTTGGTAACTTGGTTGTACGATATAAAAGCTTAACCCTGGTCCTGGTGTATAGAAGGAGCCAGTCTACTGCCTGGAGGTACTGGCAATGCATGATAATTATACAGTGAATCCTCCCATAGAAAACTCAATGAGCTGTATTTACTTCTTTCTAGCATTATGAAAATTATGTTTCCTTTTATGTGCAGAGACAGTTCCTTAGGATGAGGAATTATGCATGCTCATTAACAGAAGAATATATCCCACAGCAGGTACCGCATGCTAAACTCAAGACTTATGACCCTATTGTCCACATGAGTGGCAAGCATAACTTTACCATTGTGGTGGTGAATGAGAGGATGAAGAGATAATGATGGCAGTGAAACAGAATGATTTAAATATTCTTGCCCCATACTTTGGCTAAATATGCAGATACAATACAAATTATTCTTCAGATGTTAAAATCCAAGTGTGATTAAAACATTACTTTTTTTGGCTTAATTTCTTGTGTTTAGAAATGGAAGCTACCTTTGAATCAGCCTTGAAATTGGTAAAGGACACTGCCCTGGAAATGAACCTTGAGTATTCGTTTTTCTATCTCAAACTCCAAAAGGACTTTAAATTACTCTCACTAGTCTTTCTAGATGTGGTTTACCCTGACTCTATTGGCAGGTATAGTAATATAATATTTGCCAAAATATAATATTATACTTCTACTTCATCAGCTGTTCCCTATAGTCCTTTACAGTTAATAAAGTAGTGGGACAATATAGTCATTTTGATGTTGAACTCTTTATGATAATTAATGCAAAAATAAAGATATTTTGTGTCATTTGCTACCATGTATGTATATATGTAAACTCACATAATGTATATCTTATATAATATAAATATCTGATTCATGAGAATTATTATGAAAATTTGTTCATCAGTTATGTGTGCACTTAAGATCTCAACTAAGCAAGGAAAAAAATCTGGATTAGGCCCAAAATAAAGTAAAATTAATTACAGGAGACTGACAGTAAGAGTCTTCAGAAGTGAAACTCTTGTGCAAGAACTTCCATGGGAAACTTTAAAGAAGAGGGAATACAAAAAATATCAAACAGCTTCTCCTAGAAATTAACCTCTGCTTAATCCTGGGATATGAATTAAATTTATATATGTTAAAAATTTATACTTCATCACTCAAAAATCTCTGATTGACACATACAAGTGGGTTAGACCTTCAGACTCTTCCCACATCTTTCTACATCTGCAGCAGAGTGGCTCCAATTACCTGAGAGTTTTCATCCAAAAGACCTACAGTTCTCAGCATCAGAAGCACCGAATTATAAATTCAGGGGGACGGGGCCACAGAGGGGGCCTTGCAGAAATAGTACAAATTAATGGATAGGTGTTTGGACATTGTACACAGATAATCCTAATTGCTTAAGTTAAGAGTCATCATCATCGTCATCATCATCCTGTTGATCATCAAATTTTGAGCGGTCTCAGTAACATCTCCATTCTTCCAAGCCCTGAGGTTTTAGAAGCCTCTCTTGACTCTTTCTTCCAATGATGCCATACTGGAGGCTCTTTCAGGGTCAGAGGAATGAGACCCAGCTTGTTACTGTTTTTGGCATATTACTACACCATGGGGACCTTGCCAGGCTCTCTCATGTGGACAGGAAACTCCCAGTACTTTGCCAGGTTCTTCCAAGGGAGAAGTAGGCTATAAGATAGCCTCCGGGAGCTGGCTTCTAAGTCTCTGGATGCTGGCCGTTGACAGGATTACATGGCGCTGGGGGCAGTCCCTGGGTGTGACCGCCTAACTACTGGGAGAGAGGAAATCTGGGCAGAGGATGCCCAGTCCCGATCTGAGCAGCCTTGGAGGTCTCAGCCCCGGGTCCCACACACCTGGGTTCCTCTGCCGGTTCCTTCATGCATGAGGCACGTCCGAATGTGTGGAGAGGGGACGGCAGCTCTGCTCGGGGTGGGGAGGGAAGTTGGAGCCCATCCCCTCCCAGGAGGCCTGGGGAAGACAGCCAGGCGAGAGGGCAAGAGACTCTCTTTGCTTAAGAGTAATATGATTGGGGGCTGGAGCGATAGCACAGCGGGTAGGGCGTTTGCCTTGCACGTGGCCGACCCGGGTTCGAATCCCAGCATCCCATATGGTCCCCTGAGCACGGCCAGGGCTAATTCCTGAGGGCAGAGCCAGGAGTAACCACTGTGCATCGCCAGGTGTGACCCAAAAAGCAAAAAAAAAAAAAGAGTAATATGATAAAAGTAGAGATTCAGAAGTGAAGATATCTAATCTGTATTATTTCCGAATTAAAGAAAGAAAAAATAAGCTAATCAGGAATCTGTTTGTTGTTTTATTCTCAATCATCTAATAATAACAACAGACAAACCAAAATTTATAAAAATTATACCAGTGCTATGTATTAAGTGTTTACTGTAAGTCAGGAACCTTACCAGGCATCAGAAAAAAATCTGATTTTTCGGGCAATGACAGTGAATACTATTTTCCTTATTTTAGAAGGGATGGATCCCCGGCCAATTATATTGATATGCAAAAGACAATCAGTGAATCAGAAAATGAGTAAATATGCTGTATTGAAATGAATATAGGCTGACTATATACTTTTTATCTACTAATCTTATAAAAGCATAACAGGTAAATAAGTGACTTACTTAAAACACTGTGTGTGTCTGTCAGACTCTCAAGTCTCTGTTTCTGTATACTACCTTTCCATAAGAAATTTGTGTTTAAACACATTTCATCTCTATTTCCCAAATAATAGTCATGATTTTTGCAGTGCCACACAGTTCACACACACTTTTGCATTCACTGTCCTGTTTCATTTTTACCTGCACAGAGGGAGGCATGATGCTATCAGTCGGACAATTGATGTTCAGAGAGGTTCAGTAACTTGTTTAAAGTCACAGAACCAGAAAGCAACAGTCCTAAAGCCAGAGTGAACTCTCCTGACTCTAAATCTAGTATTTTGCCCCAAATAGGAAATTGTTTTGATTATGTAATTCTAAAAAATATGATGTTCCCCAGTGGAATTAAAAGTATATTTATAGATGTTGTGTCATTACAAGGTCAACAGAGGGTTTCTAAGCTGGTTTCTATGAAATGTATTAAAATGAAGAACTTTTTGATCTTCATATTCATCTTAGTCTCTGGCATTTCTCAGGCACCCATGAACCTTTCTTCTTTCCTTTGCTTTATGGTTTGTTTTAGATTTGAGCCATACCCCGTGATGCTCAGGGTCCCACTCGTGGGTTGTGGGCAGAAGACTATATGGTGCTAGGGATAAAGCCTTCGAAGGCTCACCCAGCTGTGAAGTGTGTCACCTCTTGGACCTTTCACTCTCTCACAGCCATATGTGGCTTGAAAGGAATGTTTTGTGGTTCACTTAAAATCACTCTGGAACACCTTTGTTATTATAAAGTCTTAAAAAATTAGGGGATATGAGACAAAGGAGAGACTTTTTGTTGGTAAACAGTTTTTGTTACTTTGCTGGTTTTGTTTTGTTTTGTTTTTTTGGGTTTTTTTTTTTAAGAAGCAGAGGGCCGGAAACAGCCCGTTTCCCATCCTATTTGCCTGGTCCTAAACACGGATATATTTTCCTTTAATTTCATCTCAAAAAAAGACACCACCTTAATTAAACTCTGTGGGCCAGTTTAATTAAAAAAGGCAGTCAGATCCACACAGGGGGACCAGATAGCTATGAAACATACCGTCTGCTTCCTTTGTGATTATTCAGAACTCTCTGACCCTGCACCCACTAGGATGGCACAAGGAGGCTGTGGGCAGAATTTACAAGTTTCTGCAACAGAAGGAAACGTGGGTCTTGGGTGAGCCGGAACAAAACCTCACATCTCAATGAAGAGATATCAGAGAGCACATCAGGCCAGGCCCCCGAGTTTGTATATTTAGAGATTGTCTTACCTCCCCATGTACTAAACCAAGACTTTCTATTTTCATCCTAGAGAACATTTCTAAGAAGTTTGGCACTCTTCCATCACTCCTTCACTTTTTAAGCTCTCTTCGCTCTCCCTGCTTTTGTTACACTGACTTAGCCGGCTTGGATTTGTGTAGGATTGTAGGTATCTGAGCCTGAACCCAGTTCGTCCTGTCTATTAAGAAGTCACATACCTAAACCTGAGGGCAAAAGTGTGATGAGGGGGTTCAGAATCACAAAGTGTTAAGAATTCATGTTGGCCATTCTTTCTTCTAGTGCTTGAGCTACGTGATTTCATTCAGTGCCCACTTTATTGCTGACACATTTTACACACGTGTGGTAAATGGAGGCTTAGAGTAAAGCAGTGACTTGAATACCCCCAAATATATTAGACAAACAAATGGAGAAGCTACGAATTGACATGTAGAGCTATCCATGACCTGAAAAGCTTTCAATAAGACTTGTATCTAAGCTATTTTATCATTATTTATGAAGGAGCCTTTATTATTTCAATATTGTTATATAAATTATAAAAATATATATTTCAGAAAACTATGTTTGCATAAAGGACCTGTTATATATATATATGTGTGTATATATGTATATATATGTGTGTGTATATATATGCATATATATGTATATATATACATATATATGTATATATTTGTATATATATATATATTCAAAGTGGTGTTTTGGGACCACATTTAGCAGTGCTTAGGGCCTAGTCCTGGCTCTGTACTCTTGAGTGATCCATAGTGGTGTTTGAGGAACTGGTGCTATCCAAATTGTGTCAGCAGCATGCAAAGCAAACACTGTGCCTCTATATTATCTGTCCAGTTCCAAAATTTATTATTTCATTATCAACCAGCTTTCCACACACCATCTCCTACCTGCCGCACTCTTTCCCCAGCACCTCTCCATGTTCATACCAACAGCCTGTTAAAATTCCTTTCAAATATTTCTCTAAGAGTAAATGATCAAAATAAACCTGTATGTGTATGTGTGTGCATGTATGCACACACATGTGCCCATATGCATACATGTGTGTTTAGGGACTTTGCTTATGTATCCTCCTCATCTTTTTCTTCAAGAGAAGATCATGAAAACATATCTTGTTCAACTGATGGTAGTTCTAACAGTTATTTTTATTTTATTTTATTTTGGATTTTGAGTCATACCTGGCAGTGCTCAGGGCTTACTTCTCGCTCTGTGCTCAGGGATCATTCTTGGTGGGGCTTTTTGGACAATGTGGTATGCTGGGGAACCAAACTCAGGTCAGCCATGTATAAGGCAAAGACCCTACCTGTTGTACTATCTCTCTGGCTTCCTACACGTCTTGTAAAGGTATGTGTGTTCAATAGTATGGACAGTGCATGGTTTCTCTATTTTGTTCTGTTTGGGGAGGGTACTCTAGGGTCACCAAAGCTATACTCAGCAATACTCTAAAAACCAGGGTGTGCCCAAGATCTAACACAGGACTTTTTACATGCAGAAGCACATATTCAGCCTTTCTGACATGTTTCCCAGGATCCTATATATGAATTTTTAATAGATAGTTTCAAATTGTTCAAGAGGTTTCTATGATGTGAGATTATGATTCTCATCCAAAAACCAACAAACATAGAGTGGATGTATTTATTCTCAACTAAATTTTGACTTTCTAAAACCACTCTCCCTTCCCAAATGTTACGGATGTTTCAGCCTTTGATTATGTATTGATTAGATTGCACAGAGCTAACTTAAAAATTAACTTTCAGATATTACGTGCTTACTTTTATATTCCCCACCCCAATGAGTTTCTGGGTTGCTTAAACTAAGAGCAGCTATGTTTACTTATTGGTTATTTATATAGCAAGTTATTGTACAGCAAATAAATTCTCTGTTTATTTATGGAAACTCCCCTTTTGATGTATCGTCATAGGATTTTAGGAATTTGAAGTTGGAAACTATTACATTGATGATTCCACCATATGCTGTGTAAATTTCTGTGAATCATGGTGATGGGATGTGCTTTTGGAGCATGCTACAATGTTATCTCATTTAGGACTTCGCTGAAAGCCTATTTCCAACATGTTTTTTAAAATGTTCACATTTTGAAAAAGAATAAGACAGTAATTTAAATTTACTTTAAAGACCAGTGGTTCAAGGCTAATGATTGTATAGTTTATTAATCAAATGTATTTATCAGGGAAAAAAAAGTTAGCAACAATTCACTTACAATGGAGATTTTACTCTAGTTTAACGTTATTTTAATGAGCTACAGATTTGAATGTGGGCTTTGTTCATCTGTTGCTTCCGCTCAATTGCGGTTTCACCCTAAGAAGACACAAGACAGATTGATCAGGCTTCTAGTCATTGTGAGGCTTAAATGAAGTGAACAGGGCCTTATGTTTCTAAACCAAATGAGAGGATTAAGGCAAAAGACAGCAAGAAATTTTTTAAGCCCCCTCTTACTCCCCCCTAAAAAACACTCTACACATCCTTTAAATCATCCACTTACTGTTCTTAAATTTGCTGCTACAGTTTCCTATTTTCTTAGGAGAGCATTAGAAGATGACATCATGAAAAGAAAATCACAAACATCCCAGGATGCTGTTAGCATGAATTAATGTAAAGGGAAAGAACAGCCATTCCAACTCATTGTTTTGAAACACGTGCAAATGTCAATATAAAAATGAAAACATTTTAATCTCAGTAGGTGTTTTTTTAAACTGATAATGCCCTGTCTAAATTTTAAAAGATATGTATTATAAATTTGTTAAAAATATCCCACATTTAAAAAAAATTCCACATTTATGATTTTATCTAAATAAAAGTAAATTTCTTGAATCAAAATGATTTTGTGGTTAATATTAATCATTTTGTGGTTAATATTAATCTTTTCAAGGCTGGGTGTGTTGTGCAAAACTTTTCTAGTGGGTCATTTTATATACCTTGACATACCTGTATTTTAGGCTTGGACTCTCCTTATTTTCAATTTGCAAGTGTGGCCTAGAGAGGCCATAGCTCTCAGCATGCTATTTTTCTTATTATTTATACACTTGTTATATTTTTTAAGATGGAAGAGAATTTTATATCCAAAAACAACCCTATAGAATAATCTAATCTCACTGGGAGCCTATATCAAAGTATTGGCCAACTTCATTAAGTAAGATATTCATCACAGTTTTTCAAGTATTATAACACAACCTTCTAACAATAAGAAAGCACTGCATGTCCCTGTTTCATTACAATGTTTTAGTTGTAAATGTTTTATACTTAATGTTTTCAGATTAATATTTTTCACAAAATTAGTTTCTAATAATAATAAACTTCTGTAAACTAACGTACTTAGTGAAATAGTACAGATTCTTGGGTTTTATGAATAATAAAATAAAAATATTTACAGTAGATAATACAATGTATAAGGTACCATATTATATATCAGGTATATTCAGAGTATACTTTCAGACATTCTCAATTCATTTTTAAATTGTATGTTTTCATTAGGAAAGCTCACTTAAAAATTCCTGTTACTTGCCAGAATCTTATAAATATGACTTTTTAAAAATCACCCTTTACTTACAATTAAAGGCTGGCTTTGCATAAAGTGAGAAAACCTGTTTATTATTCCTGGAGACATTTCCATGTTATCTTCGTTTTTCCTGAGATGTTGGTGCTTACTTTGTTTATTTGATATTGATGAGAGGATTGATGTGATAGGACCAAAAACAATATCAAATAAGTTATGAACACTTCAGTATTTAAAAAACAAATAAGAAGGGGATGGAGAACATGCTTCCACAGAGGCGCAGAATTTACTTAGAGCTTCGTCAGTGCCAGAGCAGATATGGGTCCTGTACTTAGCTGGTTGTGTGGTTGATACATGACAGAAGCGTTGTTTATAATTTCGGTAGAGGTGAATTTTGTTTTCATATTTGGCAGTAAAAATTAATACTGAATTTTTAATTTAAGCCATCCCCTCTTAAAACCAAATGTAGCCACAAAATTACAATATACATGAAAGCTAAGACTGGGACCAGAGTATGATAGAACTAGGTAAGAAGCCAGGAATTTTCTAGAGTTTGGCCTTTGCTGATGATGTGTAATATTAAAGAGTTTGGGGTTTTTTTGTTTCTAAAAATCACATTTTTATTTATCCAAAAGTATATAATTTTAACTTTTTGCATCAATGAAAGCCATTTGGCAGTCATTTACAAATAGACTAAATTCAAAGTATTAAGAATTGTAGAAATGATGTTGAAATGTCTTGCTAAGAAAATCACATAAAGTTTCATTACTCATTATGCTAGTTATCAATTAGGTTAAAATTTTAATGGCATTCACATACCTTTGTAATTGTATTTAAATGTTAAGAAAACATTTTTATTGTGAGATTTATATTTAACTATTACATTTTTAAAAACATACACATGACAAATATTTTTCCCTCAAACATATGAGAATTGAAAGAATATTGTGACATACAACCAGCATTAAAGTTTAATTTCCTTTTGATGGCATGTGTGTACAACCATTGTGTTGATGTTTTTGCATTGCTCTGAGCATTAACATTTTCTCTGAATACTCTGTGTATCTAAGTAACCATGATTGTGGTTCATTTCATTTAATGGTCATTCATATAAAATTAAAGCTTTGAGAACAGTATTATTTGCTCCAGCTAATACCAGTTACATTATTCTTTTATAGAACCGCTGATATTTTTATATTACCGATTTTACCAGTCCCTCGATTTTTTAATTTTGTCGTGTTGTTTATGTCACTAAAAATACCCTCATAATCAGTTCAAGGTGAAGGTTTTTGGCTTAAAACTGTAGGTCAATTTTCATGAAAACTATTGACAACATCTTTGACATTACCCCTTAATTTATTCAGCTTTGCATTCGGTTATGCAAATAACCATACCTGTGTGTTTTAAAAAAAAATCATTCTTTGTAATGGGCACATTAAAAAATCTTTAGGTGTCCAATGCTTCTCTGCAAATAAATGTAAAGTGGGTATATTGTGTCTTAGATTAAAGGCCAGTAAGGCAGACAAAAGGGACACCATTGCAAATTAAACCATAAAGGTCTGAAGTATTATTAAGAGGTTCACAGATACTATGTTCTAATCAGGCTCAATAAGGCCTGAATTCCTATTATGTTTCTAAAGCCTCCAAAAAGACATGGGAAGGGACCCAAAGTTAAAGTCGTCAAATAGAAAGCACTTAGGCCAAGAGCACATGAATGTATGACTGGGTAATGGGTCTTTCATCTTTGAAATAAAAACAGTTCAGTTCAATTGGAACTGAAGTTTCCCCTTTTGAGAAAGTTTATTTTAATGAGTTTGCATTTTATGCGTGGGCTGTTCTTTAATCCAGGCTGTTCCATTGAAGTCTTACCCAATGAAGACGCAAGACAGATTGTCCAAGCTTGCGGCTATTGTTAGAGGTTGATGAAGTGTATGGGTCCTTATGGTTGATAGCAGAAGTGGATGGGCAAAGCCAATAAATAAAACTTTATGTCTGATTGTTGGGTGTTTTATGCTAAAAAGCTTGCTATAAAAGATCCATTAGTGTGGACCTTTGGTTTGGAAGGACTTGTGAACTCAAAGGCAGCTTGTAGCTCTGTCACACAACTGAGTCATTCAGATCTCAGACAAGCAACAATCTGTTCTAGCTGATAAACATGGTTTGGCTTTTGCAATGTAGACTTGTTTTTACAAAGGTACCAACACTGTAAATATCTTGACAATTAACAATGTGTGAATTTGCTGTGCTGTTGATTTTTCACAAATAGGAGGAGGTCGTTAGTGGGCTTTTCTCTGTGCTCTTAATAACAAGGATTAATAATTTAATATGCTTCAAATAGTTCATGTTGAGGGGTTGTGGGGAAAGGGAGGATTGTTTACAAATTAATTTACTCACAAAATCATTTAAAGTGTCATAAATGTTTTGTCATTTGTTATTCCAGGTTTAATCCCTAGAAGTCCGTATGGTTCCCCCTCAGGCCACCAGGAGTGATTCCTGAGTGCAGAGCCAGGAGTAAGCCCTAAGTACTGTAAGGGGTCTCCCCTCCCACACACACACTAGCCTGAAACAAAATAAAACATAAAAAAAGAAAAAGATGAAGAAGAAAGTGTCATAAATGTAAGTTGCTCATCCAAACATTTCTCTCCAAATTTTTATTCTTCTAATTCCTGTTCATCCAATTTTGGGATGATGAATTTGGTCAGTTTTAGCCTAGACTTGTCCTAAATATCTATCAAAAATATTTGTCATGAGTTTGAAATTCTTAAAAATATGGTCTCACGACATAAAAGTTTAAAAATAGTAACTTGGCACTGAAGAAATCACTGTAGTAGGCTGGAGAGATAGTACAGTGGCAAGACACTTGCCTTGCATGCCACCAACTTGGTTCTATCCCTGGCATGACATGTGGTCTCCAGCACTGCCAAGAATGATTCCTAAGCACAAAACTGGAAGTATCCCTGAACATAGCCAGGTGTCCACCTCTCCAGAAAAAACAGATGTAGGTTCCAGAGAGAGAGTACAGGGATGGAGGTGCATGCCTTCCAGTTGCCAATCCCAGCACCACATGGTCCTCTGAGTGTCTCTGGTTGCAGTCCTGGGAAGCCCTGAGCACTACAGTGATGGACTGAGTTGCTCCAACCCCACTTCAAGCAGCACTGCATTCTCTGCCTTCCAAGGGACAGCCCTGCCCATCAGATCCTTATCGATGAATTGTGAATGAAGCTTTTGAGGGACTCTAACCTTCCCACTTACCTGAGGAGGATTTATCTCTGACCATTTTTAGGGAGGGATACAAATGACTGATTGAACTTTTGCATCTGCCATTCTCCAAGGGACATTGTAGGCCTGAAACAGAGCTCTCTGATCATAAGAAGCACCATCAAATTTCTCCCGATCACAAACATCATCTACTGGCTAACCAGATCTTCAGGTGAACTAAGTGAATATGGTCTGCATAATCGGCCTCAGAAGACAGATCCAAGAAGGTGGCCTTCATAGGCCTGGAGAGTAGCTCCTTGCCTTGAGACAGAAAATTCCAATTTCTGACACTTGGACCATCTGTACAAAGGCATATTGCTTTGTGTAGTATGTTCCTTGGCTTTAGGGCTCCTTACCTGTGATCAGGTTTCTAGGCAGAAGATTCAGTGAGAGTGCTTAGTTCTAAGTAAAATACCACCAAGCACTTGTTTCCTGATGTGCCCTTAACTTGGACTAATGAGGTAATGAATAACTTCCACTTTGAATTTCCAGTGGTTTAATGACTTTGTTGACACTATCGTAGCTCTAAGAGCTATTTCTTTCACTTTTAACTATCTTTACCTATACAACATAATATCACTGAAGCTTACAGAAGTCAGTGATATATACAGTATTTAGGTTTTTATAGTTTTACATTACCATTACATAAATGGTTTGAGTGGTACCTTCAATATTCTCATTCAACCATGTTAATGATAGAGCATATAGACTTTGTGTCTATAGGGTGAGTTTTGGCAATGGATGTAGTAATTTAGTTTTACTTGTCTTGTATCTTAATATTACACTGATTTTCTGGAATTTTACATTTTTAATCATTTCTTCTTTCCAAAGGAAAAAAACTCAGAGACATGCGTTAGACTGAATATGATATTTTGTTTTAGTTCCAACTGTATCATTTTATACTTGAATAGTCCTAAAAGGTAGACTAGATAAATATGACTTAGAGAAATAATACAATTTTGTTTCTTCTAGCAAATATATTCTTCTGTAAACCAGAATCTGGCTTGTACACCGCAAACCAGAAACAAAATACCTAATGGCTCTCATGAATGATTTAGAATTTGAGTCAATAAAAGTTGGGCAATTTTCATATTCTGAAATATTACATTGAAATTCTTGGGAAATTATATCTGGTGCTTAGCAATAACAATATAGATTCTGATGGTGACTTGATTCTATTCTCTCTAAAAATATGAAAAATAGAAATAGTAGATTAACAACACTTGTTCAATGTTCACAATATCCTGAACTCAAAGTATGTTTCTGTATCCTGGTTCTTCAACTGGAACATAAATCACTAGAAATAAAGTGGTTTTAGCCAGAACCTGATTAAACTTGTGCTCATGTTAAGCACCAGGAGCTTAAGGTACTTAAATTCATCATTCTGTTACTGTACCTCAAAGATCTTTCTCTCAGTATTTCTACCATTTGGGCGCTAGGAAGAAGCAGTGGGTGTGAAACAGTGGATTCTCCTCTTGAAGGTGCTGCCTCCTGTTCTCTCCCTTCAGTAACCAGTGATTTTCCTAAAAGCAGAGTCAAATTGAGAAGACTTTGTGAGGTTGTATGAAATAAATGGAGCCAGGACTCTGGAATTTTGGCACAATGGGATATTTTCTCTTGCATATTGTGGTAAAATCTTTTCAGGAATAATGACTAAGGAGGATACAACTGAGAGTTCAGAAACAATGAGGATAATGAAGAAAAGTGGGTTAGGAAACCTGGTGAGGTGAGGCCAGCAGAGTGCTTGAGGATATTTCTAAATTAGCCAATGTCTTTTGCCTCTCCCTTTCTTCATACAGAAGGAATATATGTATATATAAGTACATATATACACACATATGTGTGTACATGTATATATAATATACACACTACATATATATGTATGTTTTCCCATGTATATAAAAACAAAATGCATTATAATTTTAATGTTCACAGTCACCCTAACATGAGGGTGATTCCTAATATTCCTCAATATGGGATTATCTTCATCATCATCATCATCATCATCATCATCATCATCCTGTTGATCATCGAATTTCTCGAGTGGTCTCAGTAACATCTCCATTCGTCCTAGCCCTGAGATTTTAGAAGCCTCTCTTTACTTGTCCTTCCCAATGATGCCACATTGGAGGCTCTTTCAGGGTCAGGGGAATGAGACCCACTATTGTTACTGGTTTTGGCATATGAATATGCCATGGGGAGTTTGTGAGGTTCTCCCATGTGGACAGGAAACTCTTCGGTAGCTTGCCAGGTTCTTCCAGAGGGAGAACTAGGCTAAAAGATGTTGCACGTCCACAAAGCTTCCGGGAGCTTGGTTTTATAGTCTCTGGATGTTGGTTGTTGGTGGGATTACATGGTGCCTGGGACAGTCCCTGGATGTGACCACCTAGCTACTGGAAAATGAAGAATCTGGGTGGAAGAGGCCCAGTCCTGATTCTAGCAGGCTTGAAGGTCTCAGCCTCAGGTCCCACACACCCGTGTTCCTCTGCCGGTTGCTTCATGTGTGAGGCTCATCCGAACATGTGGAGAGGGGCCTTGAGCATGGCTGTGCCAGGCTCAGGAGATCTTCGGCTGTGGGAGCTCTGCTCGGAGCAGGGAGGGAAACTGAAACCCATTCCCTCTGAGGGGCCCTGGGGAAGACAGTCAGACTTGGGGGCAAGAGACTGTGGGATATGGTATATGGGATATCCTTCATTTTACTCTCTCATTTATTTCATTGGTATAGTGAATCAAAATCTGCCAACCCACACTGAGTGAAGTTGAATTCTTGGAAAATGTTTTAATGATTCCTTCTATGATGGTTGGAGGAATTGTTCAGGATAGGAGATGTGTGCTGAAAGTAGATAAAGGACCAAACATGATAGCCTCTCAGTATCAATATTGAAAACTATAATGCCCCAAAGTAGAGAGAGTATGGGGGAAATTGTCTGCTATAGAGGCAAGGGGAGGGTTGGAAATGGGGGAATATACTGGAGACATTGGTGGTGGAAAATGTGCACTGGTGGAGGGATGAGTATTCGACCATTGTATGCCTGAAACTCAAACATGAAAGTTTTGTAACTGTATCTCATGATGATTCAATAAAAAAAAATAAAAATGCTTTAGAAGGCCTGGTGGAGAAAACCTTTTGTGAAAGGTATTTGTCTGGGAACTTCTTTCCGTCAGAATTTTCTTCCCAGGGAAACCAAATCTCCTTATCTTTCCACTGGAGGAGGCAGAAATCTAATCTGAACCTCCCTCACAGATCCTCCCTTACGTGAGTTCATTTTAAATGCCTCTCTAAAGCCACATGAGTGAGTTATTCAGTTTCCCATGTGTATAGGTGGTGCACATATTTTTAATCATTTTTTTTCTCTTATCAGTCTGTCAGATTCTTGTTTTTCAGCCTCTGATGAACTCAAAGGGGTATAAGATAACTTTTGGTGTGGCTCAAATGTGTCTGGCTCTCTAAAATATTCTCCAAAATTTTTCACAAAATGACAGCTTCAGTATTAAAAGTCTTACTTTAAAAGAACGAATGATCTTCAACAAGTAACACAAATCCTCAATTTTATAAGATAGTGTATAAGACACACAAGAAAGCATCAAAGATAGTTCCAGAATTTCAGCCTATAACTTATTGATTGGGGTTGTTGGGAGGAATTGAGGTCTTGTATGTCTTACTGGATTCCTCTATTCCCCTATTTCTGAGTTTGGTTGTTTAATAGTTTGGATTTATAGATTAGAAACACACAAAATTTAATTCGCATGCAGGGAAAAGCGATTCTGTATCTTCACTTTAAGACATCTCTCTGAATCACTAGATTAAATATTTGTATAAATTGTGTTCAAATAGTGGGGTAGGGAAGTAGCTAAAACGACCAGAGTGTCTGTTTTGCATGTGCGAGGCTCAGAGTCAGTCCTCCATGACATTTGTTCTCCTGAGACAGTGGGAACAGCCTCTAACCAAGGTACTGGGAGTAGCTCCTGAGCACTGCTTATGTGGCAAAAACTCCTCTCCATAAATATATGTGTGTGTGTGTTTCACTGTATCACTAATCACTGTCATCCCGCTGTTCATCAATTTACTCGAGCGGGTGCCAGTAATGTCTCCATTCGCACCTGCTCTGAGATTGTAGCAGCCTCTCCTTACTTGTCTTTCCTAACAATTGGAGGCTCTTTCAGGGTCAGGGGAATGAGACTGTTATTGTTACTGTATTTGGCATATGGAATACACCACAAGGGAGCTTGCCAGGCTCTTCCATGTTAACATATCATATTAAAATATTTTCATCTTAGTATGGGTTATCTTCAGTGTGTGTTTTAACTTTATAAAATAGATTCATTGTATACTGAAGTTAATCATCCTGAGAGTAGAATAATGGAGACACCATTTTTTGTCTGGTATGTGGCACAGAACTGGAGATAGTATGTGATTCTTCCTTTATTGAATAATGACTTTAGACTTCCTGATCAACTGACAAGTCATTGAGAGTTTGTAGTGAAAGCACATATATGATAACATAAGCAGAGGGTCATTTGTGTCAACAAGAACCTTAGTGTTCTGACTAGGAGTCAGGTTGCTAACAACTCTGGTAGTTTTGGATTGCTTTACATATAGCTTTAAAAAGCTCTTTAACTCTAAAGAGATAAACTCTAGGAGCTAAGCTTTTGGTCTTGCATGTGGCCAGCCTGGGTTTGATTCCTGGCATCTTATATGCTCTCTGAAGTGTCATCAGGAGTGATCTCTGAGCAAAGAGCCAGGAGTAATTTGATGCTTTGAGCATTGCCGAGTGTGCCCCCAAACTAAACTGAACTAAGTAAAAATGACTTTATAAGATCAAATATGTTCCTTCTTCTAGATACATAGTTTTCTTGCTGATTTAGACAGTGGCTAAAGAACAGGTAATACTGATTTTGAATACTATCATGTTCTTGGTTCTTTCTCTTTTTGTTAGTTTGTTTATTTGCAGACGCTAATTGAGTGCATTAACTCAGAATTATTTATTGAAATAATTCTGAGTCCTAGATAATAGCATGTGTAAATTAACATTACTTATAAAAATTATAATTGAATTGTCTTAAAATCATATTTGGCAGTAAAATGAGCACTTCTGGCTCAAATCTAAGTCATAAAGTTTTAAATTTAAGTCAAATTTAAGTCTAAAAGTAAAATGAGTATTCTAGCTCAAATTTTTAAATTTAATTTTATTTTTATAAGTAAAAATAAATATGAATAAATATAAATAAAAACAAATATTAAGTTGTTCACAATAATTTATTACATTCAATATTCCCACACCAGTTCCAACACCATTACACCTTCTCACCATCTTGTTTTGAATTTTCCCACCACCACCCATGCCTGCCCCCAAAGCAGGTCCTAAATAATTTATTTTGTATTGATTATTCCAATAAAGTTTCCTTAGATAAAAATGTGTGAAGATGTATCTTTGTTTGCTTTTGATATTAGGGAGATATGTGTCTCATAGAAACTGTTTGGGAGAGTTCCTGTTTCTTCAATTTCCGGGAAAAGCTTGGGAAGAACTGGCAACAGGTTAAATGTTTGGAAGAATTTGCTAGTGAATCCGTCTGAACCTGGCCTTTTGTTTTTGGGAAGACTTTTGATTAGTTTCAATTTCCTTGATATTAATGTCTATTCAGTTATTTCGAGTCTTCTTGGTTGAGTCTTGGGAGATTGTAAGAATCAAGGAATTTATTCATTTCTTTTAGGTTCCCTTTGTTTTGTGGCATACAAACTTTCAAAGTATTCTCTGATGACCTTTTGAGTTTCATTGGTTTCTGTTGTGATGTCCCCCTTTTCATTTCTGATTCGATTAATTAGGGTTCTCTCTCTCTCTCTCTCTCTCTCTCTCTCTCTCTCTCTCTCTCTCTCTCTCTCTCTTTCTTTGTGAGTCTTGCTTGAGTTCTGTGGTTTATCAGTCTTTAAAGACTTCAACATCAGACCACAATCCATAAGGTACATTGAAGACAAAGTTGCCAAAACCCTCCATGATATTGAAGCTAAAGGTATCTTCAAAGATGATACGCAACTGATCAACCAAGTGGAAACAGAGATAAACAAATGGGACTATATTAAACTAAGAAGCTTCTGCACTGCTATAGATACAGTGACCAGAATACAAAGACAATCTCCAGATTGGAAAAGATATTCACCCAATACCCATCTGATAAGAGGTTGATATCAAGGGTATATAAGGCACTGGTTGACCTCTACAAGAAGAAACCATTCAACCCCATCAGAAAATGGGCCGAAGAAATGAACAGCAACTTTCTCAAGCAAGAAATACAAATGGCCAAAAGACACATGAAAAGATGCTCTTCATTGCTAATCATCAGGGAGATGCAGATCAAAAGAACTATGAGATACCACCTCATACCCTAGAGACTGGTACACATCCAAAAGAACAAAAGCAACTGGTGTTGGCATGGATGTGGGGAGAAAGGGACCCTCTTACACTGCTGGTGGGAATGCTGGCTGGTTCAGTCCTTTTGGAAAACAATGTGGATGCTTCTCAAAAAATTAGAAATTGAGCTCCCATTTGACCCAGCAATACCACTTCTGGGAATATACCCGGAGAGGCAAAAAAGTACAATCGAAATAACATCTGCACTTGTATGTTCATGGAAGCACTGTTTACAATGGCCAGAATCTGGAAAAACCCGAGTGCCCAAGAACAGATGACTGGTTAAAGAAACTTTGGTACATCTACACAATGGAATACTATGCAGCTGTCAGAAAGGATCAAGTCATGAACTTTGCATATAAGTGGATCAACATGGAAAGCATCATGCTAAGTGAAATGAGTCAGAAAGAGAGAGACAGACATAGAAAGATTGCACTCATCTGTGGAATATAAAGTAATAGAGTAGGAGATTAACACCCAAGAATAGTAGAAATAAGTACCAGAAAATTTGCTCCATGGCTTGGAAGCTGTTTTTACATGCTGGGAGAAAAGGCAACTCAGAGAAGGGAACACCAAGTAAAGTGTGTTTGGAGTACCCACTCAGGATGAGAGGTGCATGCTGAAAATAGATTTGAACACGATGGCCACTCAAAACCTCTATTGCAAACCACAACACTTAAAAGGAGAGAGAGAACAAAAGGGAATGCCCTGCCACAGAGGTGGGGTGGGGTGAGGGGGTTGGGTGGGTGGTGGGAGGGATACTGGAATCATCGGTTGTGGAGAGGAGAATGGGCACTGGTGGAGGGATGGGTACTCAAGCATTGTATGACTGACACACAAGCACGGAAATATGTAAATCTGTAACTTTACCCTCACGGTGTTTCACTAATAAAAAAAAAAGTGTGAAGATTTCTATATCTCACCCTGGAGCCATGAAGCCCTTGTATAAAAGATTGCTAATAGGTCATTACAGGTTAAGCCTTTCTGTGCTTTTATATACCTACATATATACATATATGGGCTGGAGCAATAGCACAGTGGTAGGGCTTTCACCTTGCATGTGGCCAACCCGTGTTCGATTCCTCTGCCCCTCTCAGAGAGCCCGGCAAGCTACCGAGGATATCACGCCTGCATGGCAGAGCCTGACAAGCTACCCGTGGTGTATTTGATATGCCAAAAACAGTAACAATAAGTCTCACAATGAGAAACATTACTGGTGACCGCTGGAACAAATCAATGAGCAATGAGATGACAGTGACAGTGACATATATATTATATAATACATATATTGATCAAGATCTGTTGCCTTCTGATTTACACCCCATAAAATGTGGTGTGTTACTCTTGGTACATAAGTGGTGTAGAGTATGAGATGTCATTCCAGAAATTCCCAAAATTTAAATAGGGTGATACAACTGAAGTTAAATTTTTAACTGGATGGTGACTTTGGGGTCTGGAGGCATCTCTGCAGCTTGTTGATCTCTTTCTGAGTTTCTGGATTATGGCCATTAATGAAATTATATGGCGCCAGAGGTATTTCGTAGATGTGACTGCCAGGCTCCTGGAAGAACAGGGAGATGGGGACAGGTCACCAATTCTTGACTCCACGAGAGCCTGGAGATTTGGGTCACAAAACCCGCATACCTGAGCTTTTCAGCAGATTCATTCTCATGGGTGAGGCTTGTCCCTAGCCTGTGGAGATCGGATGTGAGCATGGTGACGATTGGGTTCTGGAGGTTTTGGGCTGCCATGGTTTTGTTGGGGCGGTTGGGGGGACTCACTTCCCCCACCAGGGTGGTCTGGATGAGATTCACCCTGGCACAAGGTTAGGAGGCATCTCTGCAGCTTGTGACTCTCTTTCAAGATTTATTTGTGAGTCTCTGGCTCACAATTTAAGTTTTAGAGTTTTTATGTCTGTCCTTCATATCAAAGTAATAGAGACCATATAATATTGAAACTGGATGCGAAAGCCAGACCACATGGGTTGGAATTCAGATTCAAAGACTTGGCTACACTGCTCACACTGAGTAATATTCCTGGCAGTCAGTGTCCTCATCTCTGTCAGATGAGGACAAGAGATCCTATTTCCTCAGATTGTAAAGATTGTATGAGTTACAATCTATGGGATTCTTCAGGACAGGCAGATAATATTTGTACTTGTTATTAAATTATGTTACTGAATTATTTTATATATCCTGTGTATGCAGTTTCTGTGAAATAGCATGAAAACATGCTCCATGCATTTATAACTTTTAATAAATTTGGAAAACATGTGGATGATTATTTTTGAAAATATTTTATTCCTCCTTTTGGATTTTAGTACTATAGATTGTTTTATATTATTGCATAAGTCACTTCATTGCAGCTCTTTTTGTTACTTTATGTTTTTATCTCCTTTTTCTTTTTTTTTTGATGAGTTTCATTGTTATTTAAGTTAACTATTTTCCCCTTTTACTATCTAATCTGCCATTATTCAGTGTAGTTTTCATTTTGTAAATTTCATTCTTTAACTCTGAATTTTTATTTTTTTAGGACCAAAGCAATAGTACAGCAGGTACAGCAGGTAGAATGCTTTCCTTGCATGCGGCCAACTTGGGTTTAATTCTGTATGGTTCTCTGAGCATCACCAGGAGTGATTCATGAGTGCAAAGCCAAGAATATCCTGCACTCAGGACCATCACTGGATGTGGCTGCCAACCTACACACACACACACACACACACACACACACACACACACACTCTCTCTCTCTCTCTTTCAGTACTAATCCAAGCTATATTGAACTTTATTAAAGATAGCACGTTTGTCCTGTTCATCGATTTTCTCAAGCAGGCACCAGTAACATCTCCATTGTGAGGCTTGTTGTTACTGTTTTTGGCATATTGAATATGCCATGGGGAGCTTGCCAGGCTCTGCCATATGGACGGGATACTCTCAGTAGGTTGCCGGGCTTTCTGAGAGGGATGGAGGAACCCAATCCAGGTTGGCCTCGTGCAAGGCAAACACCTTACCCGCTATGCTCCAGTCCATGTATATGCAGAGTACACAACCTTAAATCCAGCCAATTACATATGAAAAATTGGTGCTATGTGATTAATTTTACAGTGGTTACATCTGTAGCAAATGTGTGTCATTCTCTAAACAATTTAGTATAAGCAAATATACACATACCATTTATATTGCATTAATTCATCTAAGTAACTTAGAAATGATTTTATGTGTCCAGGGGGATATATATAGGTTATAAGCAAATACAACATATTATATATTTTGTATTTAAAATATGGTGTATTTAAATGAATTTAAATATATGAGGGTCACAGATCCATTCCCCACAGACAGAGAAATGACATGACATTAATATTAATTTAGCTCCTCCCAGATATGGAATAAGAACTTTCACCCTTTAGTAAGATCCCAGAATGGATACGATTACCTTGTTTTCATATTATTCATCCATGACGGTAAACAAAAAACAATAGGTCTAAATAATCATGGTCTTTCAGGCCAGAAATGGGCAGAATGTCATTAATATATAAAATTTTCAAACTTCCCTACTTCAGTGCACTAACAACACCAGACAGAGCCACAGTAAAACCCAATAGCATTTTTAATTTCATGCTCTGAACAGGGAGGGTGTTTTGAGTTTTTGGGGGGGTTATTTTATTTTTTATGTGTTGGTTCTTGGGCCACACCTGGTGGTTCTCAGGTCTCTGTGCTCAGGCACACTCCTGGCAGTACTCAAGGAAGCATTTGGGGTTCTGGGTACAGAACCTGTGTCAAAGGGTACTGGAGACAGAACCCAAGTTGACCGAATGCAAGGTGAACACCTTACCTGCTGTGCTATTGCTTTGGTCTCATGAGCAGGGAAGTTTAGAATGAGGGATGACATTTCCATTTAGCAAGTTGTTTACCATTTTTCACAAACTAACCCTCACTTTTAGGAAATGAAATGAAAGGGGGAGAATGGGATCAGTCTGACGATGGTATCCTGAAAAAGCAAATGTTCCTGGAATCAGGAATTCAGATTCTATTGTTATCAGTGAACTTGATGGCTGGTGGTGGGGGGTGGCAATTTATAGTCATGATCTTTGGACTTGGTTTCCTATCTTCATTTCTTCATTTGGTGATCATACTTTCTCCCATTCTCCTGTTCATAGTTCAAGGACCACAACCACTGCAGCTGTTTCCTAAGAAAGGGCTCAGCAGGGATTGGATGGCACAGGGAGGATCTCAGTTTCTATCATACCTTGTTTACCTTTTAATAGGATTGTGGTTCAGTGTTCCTGGAAAATAATACTAAGCACTACTGGTAATTAACAAGATGAGAAAACATGGTGACAGACACTCTGGCACTTAAGGAACTCTAAGACACTGCTTCTAAATTTTCTTTTTATATATATGTGTGTGTGTGTGTGTGTGTTATTTCTTTAGCATTTTGTTGCATGCTTGGCATAAAGAATTTCATTGTTACTTGTGAATTTTATTGCATTCATCTTAATATTATTGTACTTTGTTCTGACTTATAGTTAATGTTTATACTTGAGATGTGCATGCATTTCTCTGAAGTGTACAATAAAGGTAATTATGTTTCAGGAGTTTATCTGTTGGAGAAAAGAGCAAAATATGGGCTGAGAGATAGTACAAGAATTAAGGTGCTTGACTTGCATGATATCAACTCTGGTTCAAATTCTCAAGGCCAAATATGTGTCATGAGCACCATGAGGAGGCACTCCTGAGCCCCGAACCAAGGATAGCACCTGAGCATCACAGGTATGCCCCTGCCCCCACCAAAAGAGCAATAAAAGAAAATATTAATAGAGAAAAGCAGTTATATGGTGTACTAGAATTACATGTCAAATATCTATCTGCTAATATCTTAGTGTATTAAGAATAGAAAGTTTTATTAATCTCTTTCTCTTTTTTTAATGTAGGAATCCTGCTGTTTATTGAGGCACTGATTAAGCTAATTGAAACAAGCATGACTTCTGCATTACTTTTTTTAAAAATTTAAAATTTTACTTTCATAATAATAATAAAGTGTAATAAAATATCCTTCCAAGTATACCTTAGGCATTCATGTTAGTACTTTAAAATATAGAGTCTTAGAAGTAGGTTTGTGGGTCAAATGTAAATGCTAACTTTATACTATCAAATTATTTTGTATAAAGGTTGCATGTTTTTTAAAACCACTTTTAGTGAGGTATGGGATTTGCAATACAGTTAATCACACTTCTCATGGATGTATCATTCCAACACCACACCCATCACCAAAATCAGCTTTCTTACCAATGTCCCAAGGGCCCCCTCCCACCCTCTATCCCACCCACAAAAGTTTTCAGTTTTGATGAGTCTGATCATTTGCTGTTCCCTTACTATATTTCTCATTTATCTCATATTTGGGGTAGATCTCTCTCACTTACTTTATTATGGAAATGGTGACATCTACACAGAGGATATTTTATTATACTAATCTTTCTAGGAGCCCTTGTTTGTAAAATATATTGTAGCTTGTGCTAGTAACTCTTGATTGGAAAATATATTGTAGCTAGGACTGGAGCGATAGCACAGCAGGTAGGGCATTTGCCTTGCACGAGGCTGACCCTGGTTCGATTCCTCATCCCTCTCAGAGAGCCTGGCAAGCCTCCGAGAGTATCCCACCCACATGACAGAGCCTGGCAAGCTACCCATGGCATATTCGATATACAAAAAGTAGTAACAACAAGTCTCACGATGAAGACAATACTGATGCCCGCTCAAGCAAATCAGTGAACAACAGGACAACAGTGCTATTTTCATAGTTGTTCACAGTAATTGTTTACATTCAATATTTCAACACCAGTCCCGCCACCATTACACCTTCCCACCACCACTACTTTGAATCTTCCCACAACCACCCCAGTCTGCCCCTTAGACAGATGCTAAGTAATTTATTTTGTGTTGCTTGCCATGAATAGTATGAGGTGCCACTCACCCATGGAAGTTGTCATGTGCTCCTGGAGTTCTAAATTTTTTAAATATTTGGAGTCTGGAGGCATCTCTGTGGTGTGCTGCTCTGAAACATGGCTGATAAGGTGCTTAAAGGCATGGGCATAACTGCCATGAAATGGGAAGGTGGGGAGATGGGGGGAGGTTGCCCATACCAGATTCTATGGAGCCTGGCGTTTCAGTCACAAGTCCCGCATATCTGGTTTGTTTCCAACAGGTTCATTCTCATGCGTGGGAGGCTGGGGATAAACCTGTGAAGGTCAGCCATGAGCGTGGCAGTGATTGGATTCTAGAGGCTTGTGGCTGCCGGGGTTCATTTGGGGCAGTCAGAGGGATACACCTGCCCCCCTCCAAGGTGCCCCAGTGAAATCAGCCTGGTACCCAGTGGGGAGACAAGTCTGAGGTCTGCAGCATGCTGCTCTCTTCCAAGATTCATTTGTGAGTCTCTGAATCATGGCAGTTAAAGCGCTAAAATGGCCTACTTTTGATCTGTTTCAAGATTTATTTATGGGTCTCTGAAGCAAGGCTGATAAGTGAGCTTGTATAGCTGAGCCAGAGGTGGTTTGTAGGCGTGATTCCCACATTCCTAACTTTTGGCCATGTAATTTCTGGGAAACGTGGTCCCAAGTTGTTGGGATCCAGCCAGAGGCACAGTGGCATTTTGGGGTATTAGGAAGCCTGAAGGCACCATCAAGATGCTGATGCACTTGCCCCATGGGTATAGGTTGACTTGCTGGGCAGCACCATACCCCAGTATTATTTTCTCAACCTCATAACATTTTTAAAAATTATCAGTGCTCTGAGATATATCAATTAAATAAAGATAAAAATTTCATCCACTTTTAGAGATAAGTACCAGGAGGTTTGATCCACGTCTTGGAAGCTGGCCTCACATGCTGGGGGAAAAGACAGCTCAGATAGAGAAGGGGCCACCAAGTAAAGGGTATTTAGAGGGCCCACTGGGGATGGGAGATGCGTGCCGAAAGTAGACTATAGAACGAACGTGATGGCCACTCAATATTTGCATTGCAGAGCACAAAACCTTAAAGGAGAGAGTAAAAGGAAATGTGCCTGTCACAGAGGCAGAGTGGGGGAGGGTGGGGGGAATGGGGGGATGGGAGGGATACGGGGACATTGGTGGTGGAGAACAGACACTGGTGGAGGGATGGGCACTCAATTCATTATATGACTGAAATATAAGCACAAAAATTTGTATGTCTGTAACTGTACCCCATGATGATTCATTAAAAATAAATAAATTTTTTTAAAAAGAAAATTTACCCGTATTCAAATATAGCTTCATTGTGCCAGTTCTAGAATATAAACTTGAACAAAGTGTTACTTCAAAATGCAAATTCAGAATGCACACTCAAATAATGAAGGTATACCATATTACAAAGCCATGCCTATATTTTTCTTCCTACTTTTAAGGTGACATGTAACTATTCTTACATTGAATTAATTGTAGAAAATTAACTAAATTACCCCTGGTAAAGCCAACGTTTTTCTCTAGTTTGAGCTATAGATTATAAAATGCTGCTAAGAATAACTAATTCCTGAAAAGGTGCAACAGGTGGTACTCCAAAGAAGTGAGGTGTCAAGAGAGGGTGTCTGCCCAGTGCTTATCTTGTTCTCTACCTCTGTCACTCAGAAAAAAACCTTTGCTTGAGAGATCATGACGTCGAGGTGTGTAGAAAACAATGCTGAGGTGTACATGGTGACTTAGCAGTGACCTGTTCAAGAGTGTTGGGAAAGTTCTCAGCAAGGACACCAGCAAGCTAACTGTGCAGCTGCAAAATCATTTCACTCATCTGCACGGTGTATATAAATAGCCAGTTTTTAGTGTTTCAAGAAAGTGTAAGTGAACTCTCTGTGCTGAAATGCAGAAAATATTACCAATATTATAGTTAAAAATTTTTAGCACCTTTAAGCATTGACTTTGCCCCTAGTGGATTAACTTTAAAAGTGTTTAAAAGTCAACCTTTTCCCACACTTCCCCCCGAGCTCGCAGCTACTTCCCTTCTAAAAAATGTGCAGTGAAACTCATCAATAAATGATATATTCATTTCTTAATGTGAAATTTGTTAGATTATGAAGAGCATTTTTGAGCTGAAAACTTAAAAAATATTAAAAAACTTAAAAAATACCCTTTGAAACCTATACAAAGTATATAGTTCCTTTTAAAAACAGGTTACTTAACTATCCTGTATAATTTTAGACATGTAACTTAATTAGAAAGTAAAATATTTAATCTGTTTAAAGTGATTTAAATTTATGTGTACATATTTTATAATCATGTAAATAGTTAAAACATTTATATACACATTTATCTATAGTTTATAAGTTTTGTTCTTGCATAATTCATTTTAACTCAAGCATTGATTGATATATTTATGAAATGTATAGAGTTTCTGCCATATACCAGGCACAGTAGGCCTACAGAGGAATATAAAGAGATTTCATAATCCGAATATGATAAGTAAGTGTCCTAAATAAGGCTCAAAATGCTATCAATTCAGCGAAAGCAGAATTGCTTCCAAGTGAGATGAGTAGAATCAGAATTGTAAGAAAGGTTCAAGAGATGAAGTGTCCCAATATAGTGCCAGTTACATAGAAGCTGGTTAGAATTTGCTTCATGAATGAGTGATGAATAAAGAAAGGGAAGAGAAGAGATACTTGATCCACCAAAATGAGTAGACTAGACTTGAAATAATTCCAGAGCAAAGGAAGCTATATGGGTAAAGAAAGAGAAACAAAAAATTCAAAGCAAGTTTAGGAACAGCAAATAATTGGATCAACTTAACCTCAGGAATCAGTGTTTTGGAGCTGGAGCAATAGCACAGTGGGTAGGGCGTTTGCCTTGCATGTGGCTGACCCAGGTTTAATCCCCAGCATCCCATATGGTTTCCT
This sequence comes from Sorex araneus, assembly GCF_027595985.1. Classification (NCBI taxonomy): domain Eukaryota; kingdom Metazoa; phylum Chordata; class Mammalia; order Eulipotyphla; family Soricidae; genus Sorex; species Sorex araneus. Next base: position 82,244,203 of record NC_073303.1, read on the forward strand.
GAGCACTGCCAGGAGTAGTAATTCCTGAGTGCAGAGCCAGGAGTAACCCCTATGCATCGTGGGGTGTGAGCCAAAAAACAAAAAATCAGTGTTTTTTTATTTTAATTTTTTAATTGAATCACCATGAATAACAAAGATAAATGTGGTTGAGTTTCAGGGATACAAAATCCAAACACCAATCAGATGTCCACTTCTCTTCACCAATGTCCTATTTTCTCCCTTCCCCTAGTGTTCCCCTCCGCTAACTTATCCCCCATCCCCCCAGTGCCATGCTTCCTTCATAAGATCAGTTCTCCTGTTCTTCCTGTTTATTGCCTTTGGGTACTTAATTTTCCCTAGGAAGCTTCTTTTTATCCTACATGAGAGTGATTATTCTGACTGTATTTTAAAACTAGTTTAAAGCCCAAGAGTAGATCCCTTACACTAAAGAATCCAGATTTTATCTGTATCATTGGGGGACCCGTGAGATTTGGAAGATTTGGGGAGGAACAGTTTCTAAAAGAAATTTAACTGATGACACTGGTGAATGAGGAAGGAATGAAGAGGTGCCCATATCACAGGGCATGATTTTGAGACCCACGCAGGCAGTCAGGATGCATAGGGTATGGATATTTACTACTTGAAGCTTCCTTCAGGAAAATAAAAGAAGTACTCTATAGTTGGTCTATAAAACTGAGTTTAATGCTGCCTACAGAAAAGGGTCAACCAAATTGTGAAACATAATACAATGTCGTGATATCAGGCTTTAGAAAGTTACTCCCAGTTGGTAAAATGTGAGGTGAAATGTCTCGTGAGGAATAAAAGTATCAAAAGAGTGATATATATCAGAAATAAATAAGTATCAGAAGAGTGATACTTATTCAGAAACCAAATCCCTTTAACTATATACATAAATCAGAGGAAGGGAGTTTTCCTAGCACATACATATACACATGTGTACACGCACATGCACACACACATATCTTCAGGTTCTATATGAAGGACAAGTTTAAGTGACTGTTTTACTCTAATTTTGCTATACATGAATGATTTTAATAGCTAGTATTTTCAGTGTTAAATATTTGATAGATTAGAACACATTTTATATACACTTACACATACGTGGAGCAATAGCATAGTGAGTAGGGTATTTGCCTTGCACTTGGCCAATTCGGGTTCAATTCCTCTGTCCCTTTTGGAGACCCCAGCAAGCTACCAAGACTATCCTGCCCGCATGGCAGAGCCTGGCAAGCTACCCATGGCGTATTCGATATGCCAAAAACAGTAACAAGTCTCACAATGGAGATGTTACTAGTGCCCGCTCGAGCAAATTGATAAACAATGGGATGACAGTGCTACAGTGATACAGTGCTACACACTTGGAGAATGCAAATTTTAAAGCTGTATTTCAAAAGATAATGAATTTCTAATATTAATTTAGAAAAATTTGACTTTGAAAGTCCTCATTAAAGTATTAAATTGGGCTAAGTATGGGCCTCAATAGTAAGGCATATTAGATTATATGATTCAAATGTATGAGACCTTGCGTTTGATCTTAGGCCCCCTTCAGAAAACTGAATTTGAAGATTACACTGTGTTTTCAGAAACCTACTTGAATTTCTGATGATCAATGTGGAAGTATCTTCTAAGTATTTTGCACTGCCACACACTAGGTTAGACTAACCTAGCATACACATTTTATTTGGTTATCCTATCTAGAGGTTTTCTCATGTGTCTTTTCCCTTTACTATTATCTGCATCTCTCCAGTTGCCTTGTAGAAACCCCAAGGTACTCCACATCAAATAGTTATTGAGGATATCATGAGAAACTCATACAGCAGTGAACTCATGTCTGACCTGCCCCATCATCCTGACCTTGGCTAAATACTTTGGAAAAATGTGTCTTTATATCTTTGCAATTTTCCCATAGGAGACTTCTTTCCTTAAATAACTCATTTACAATAAAACAATGATATGTTCTGCAAAGTAACAAATAGAGTAGTGGGATATTTGCTGATTGAAATCACGTTGAAAGAGTGAACTGGTAGCAATAGTAGGGACAATGCAAAGATCAGATGTCATACAATATCCAAACTTGGTATTTATAAGAAAGAAGCTGATCCCTTTCAAATGTTTTATTATCTTACAAAAATATATTATACAAAATTTATATCCAAGGCTCAACATTTAGTTTAGAGAAGATTTTTCACTCTCTTGTTGAACATGTACACTCAATTCAAATGACTTGGCTTTGAGAAAAATTGACATTCAGCCAAGGAAAAAAAGTATAGTTACTTGGTGCTTGCAGAGGGAATTAGAATTAGGTAGGCACTGCTGGTAGTTGGAACAGCTCTCCCTCTCTCTCTGTCTCTTTCTGTCTCTGTCTCTCTCTCTGTCATTCTCTCTCTCTCTCTCTCTCTCTCTCTTTGCCCATTCTTTCACTGCCCATCAGTGTGTATCTCTCCATTCCAGATATAGTTTGATAGTGTATCATTTAAAATGGCTTTATTCTATGGATAGTCCATCTCATAGAATTCATATTTCATGTCATTTTGTATATATTTGCCCAATAAAGCCTTCTTTCTAAGATCAAACCTGTGTACTCTGTTCACAATTTCCGAACTGTCCTCTCTGTGGTCTATGCTTTAGCCTAGAAAAGAACTTTCATCTAGAAATGACATCTGAAAGTTGTTTGACTAGTCAGTTAATCAGAGAATATGATATGGAATCAGATCAACATATGGAATAGATACTAGACTGAAATTTGGGACATAATTTTGACTTAGATATTAATTTTCTTGGCCTCTTGAGAACGTCAAAAGAAAATGAAAATGAACTCCATTAAGGATGAAAGTATTATCTTGGTAAGACTCTCAGACTTTCATTTTCTCTCCTGAAGCTCTGTTTGGTACACACATATGCTGCATAGCATATGCATTTTAAGTTAGTTAGATGCAGATTCTAAATGCATACTAATGGATTATTGTTTAAAGCTAAATTGTTCAACATTTCTATTATACATTTTAATTCTGTGAACTACTAGAAAACTTTAAAATAATCAGTTCTGGATTTGATAGTAAATATCTTCTTTTTTAAAATTACTGTTTTGATGTTTGCTGTCACTTCTATAGGGTTTGCCATGTCCAATGGGTAGTGCCATGGTTTTACAACTTTAGAGATATCACTCAGAGGGGTATTCATGTGTAATGTGACTAGCTGAGAAAGAGACAGCTAGAGTCCTTTTGAAAGCACGTTCTTGGTGAAGTTGGACAACCATTATATCAAGCAGCATTACTGCTTATTGGGACAATTTTATTTTATCTTGTTTTTGTGTGTGTGTATTTCATGGCCTACAGCTGGCAGGATGCAGAAACTACTCCCAGCTCAGTACTCAGAGGTCACTCCTGGCAGTGCCCAGGGACCATGCATGATGGGAACCAAACCTGGAGCTCCTGCCTGCAAAGCCAGTGCTGCAATCCACTGTACCATCTCCTGGCCTCCTGGGATGTTTCAGTGTTTTATAGAGGGTGAAATAAGAGAGGGAATCTATTATAATTGCCAAACATTCAACAACTCTTTCTATTCCACTACAATTAGAATCCAGATTAGAGACATGTACAATTATGCACTTAATTTACTAGTTCTTTATTAGTATATGCGAAATCTTTCAAGAGCTTTCTTCTTAGTAAAAACAGACAACAAAATTAAAATGTTTCCCCCCAAGAATTATTATTAGCTCATTTTACTCAGTTTCTATATTCAATTATTCAGTGACTCTAATTTTTCCCTTTACACTAAAATGATTTTATAGAGTTTAGTTCAGGTTACAAGAATATTTTTGTTTCAAAACAATTCTATTGAATATATTTTCACAGAGAAACGTTATCAAAAACTTTAAACCTTTTGGCATTTAATTGAATTTGAGTTTTAAATTGTCTTGTTTCTTATTTTTCTGGAAAAGTGTTTTTAAGTAGATTTTTGTTGAATACTAAACCACATATAGATTTTTGAAAAAAATATAGAGTGAGGCTGGTTTTATGCCCCTAAGGTTGTGATAAAATATTGGCATGCAGAAGACTTATACATAGATACTCCACAATGCGAACTGTGCCTAATATCAAAGTGCCATGTTTCTGAACTTCATTGCTCCATCTAAATCACTGTATTATCTTGATACTTTCTAGCATTTTCAGCACAATTATTAAAACAGTTATAGTGGCTTTAAAGGAACGTAATTGGAAAAGAAAGATGGCCTGTACTGGATGAAATTCTTAATTAATCTTTCACTGTTAAATTGTTCAAAATTAATCAAGTATATTGCCTATAAGAAGGCAAGTACACTTTACATACCTCAGTGTTATCACCACTGAGCTATATATTAAAAGTTAATTTCTGATTTAAAAGTGTAGTTTAACTACAAAACCATCAATCCCAAATAATTCTATCACAAAAAAAGAATCTTATAAAACCAAAGAGCTTGGTACTGAGAGTACTTTGTGCTTAACATTTTGAAATATTTTTTGGACATGGGCATCATGAAACTGGGATATATGGGGTGCGGGGTTGTAGTTTTTAAATTTTCTTTTCATAAAGTTGTTCACAGTAATTGATTACATTCAGTATTTCAACACCAGTCTCACTACCATTACACCTTCCCACCACCATTATTTCGAAGTGTCCCACCACCATTCATTCAAGCCTGCCTCACAGGCAGATGCTAGATAATTTATTTTGTATTGCTTTGTAATGAATAATATAAGATGTCTATAAGGGTCTATCTCACAATGATTCAACAAAAAGCAAAAATAAAAATAGTAGGAGATTTTATGTGTCCACAAAAGCAGCCGTGTGCTCCTGGAATTCTAAAAATTTAAATGATTGGGGTCCAGAGCCATCTCTACAGTGAGCTGCTCGGTTCCAAGATTCATTTGTGAGTCTCTGGATCATGGCCATTAATGCCCTTAAATGGCAACTGGAGGCAGTTTGTGGGCCAGTTAACAACCAGGACCCCGGAAGGGTGGGGAGATGGGAAGGGACGGCCCAGTCCTGACCCCTTGAGGCCTAGCATTTTCAGTCAGTCACTGGTCCCACATACCTCGTTTTTTCAGCAGATGTATTCTCTTGCATGGGGAGCCCAGGATGAGCCTGTGAAGATTGTCCATGAGGGTGGCAGCGACTAGGCTCTGGAGGTTCGCGGCTGCCGGTTTCATCTGGTGCAGGTGGAGAGAGAGGAAGCCTGCTCCCATCCGACATCAGCCTGGTGCACGGTCTGGAGCCATCTCTGCAGCAAGCTGCTGGGTTCCGAGATTCCTATGTGAGTCTCTGGATCATGGCAGTTATTAATAAGTAACTGACCTAATCTGAAGAAGGTCATTTGTTCCTCCACTTATCCATTTGTTTATTCATTTATTTACTCAGTATGTTTTCATTGAAAAAAAATTAAATTTTAGACACTGAGTATAACTGAAATGTAGCTGCCATTTTCTTCTGATGTGTAACAAGACAACAGACAACTTGAATTCTAATCAGATAAATGTCCTTGAGGCTATTTGAGAAAATTATGGAAACATGGTCTATTCTTCCCTCCACAGTCTGTTTTGAATTATGAATATACACTTTTGACTGGTTTTCAGTGTTTTTACCACCTTAACATAACATAGTGATAAGACACACCCCAACAGACACACTCGGCCTCTGGGGCAGTGCTTCTCAGCTGGAGGGAGGATGTCACTTGTCCCTTGATCAGAACTTATGGGTAAGCATGAATCCCTTGGCTCTCTGCTCCATTCCAAGGTTGAGAACCACCAATAAATATAATCAGGCTTAGTTATTAAGTAGACCACAGAACTAAATACCTAACTCACCCAAAGCAAATCCCATGGGGTGCAGCGTAATCTATAGAACTAGGTAAATTGATTCTCCTCAGCCCTCATTAAATCAACCAGTTTCATGTAAATACTTTTTTGTGTTGATATAATCTATGTATAAGCATAAAACAAATATAGTATTTACTTAATATTTTGTTGCGATGCAGTTAAAATCAGGACAACTTTAATATAAATACGTAACAGATGTTCCAGAAAGTTAGAACAGAATGAAATATTGTATCTTATCAAATTCAAGTCGAGAGTCAAGTCTAAGTTGCTTTGTCTTTGAATACTCTAGATCTTACTAAAAGTATCAACAGCTATAACTTGGTTGGCTGGCAGAGACTCTAAGAAAGTATTTCAAAGAGGCAAGATTAAAAAATGTATTATTGGTCTTAGAATCAATGAAATAGGATAATAGACATTCCTGAATTTTGAAAAATCTTTGCTTTGATACATAGTATATTCTTAAACTAGCATATAAAATGCATTGTAGTAGTATATGTCAAGAAAGACTAAAATGATTCAGATAAGAAATATTATTACATGAATTAATTGGAGAACCACTTTAAAGATTAAGATCTATAAAGTAAACAGATATTATGCATTTCCCTATTATTCCTTTTGATAAGGTATCCTGAAACACTAAGTTTGATTAAATGACTTGAAATTGGATAAAATATTCTCTTTATCCAGCTAACCATATAACCCAGTGGATTGCATGGACTGGCAGTTACTTAATAATCTAAGGACTGAAAAATTAATTAAAATTTTTTTGTGTTGGAGATTACATAAACCTTTTCCCTTCTTAAAACTATAGATGAGAGTTAATGTGTTATATCCTCAACAACTAGGTCCGAATTATTTTTATATTGATTTTCTATATTTTGTTTCATACTAGAAATGAAACAAAATATTCGATATTTTGTTTCTAGTATGAAAATTCTAGTTTCATACTAGAAACAAAATATAGAAAATGCATTACAGAAAGAAAACATGCTATGTATTTTGCTTAATTTACTATCAGTACTTCATTTCTAAACTACAGAATAATTTGTAAAATAACTTTGAGAAACCAACAAACCAAAAGTTAAAGGATTAAGATATGGTCCATTCATAGTTAAAGCCATTTATGTGATTTGAAATATGACGTTAGACAATTAATTAAAATGATTAAAATGGTTTCTTAAGAAGATGAACTATTGCATGATTAGTTTAGCCTGCTCTATAGTCTCCAAAGTATGCACTGACAATAAATATGTGTTTGGAAACTAGATCATTCCAAATGTCTCTTTGAAATTTAATTCATTTAAAATGCTTCTTAGAAAGGGTTCTATTGTATTAATAGTTGGATCCACTCAGAAATTTTCAAATTATATACTTTTTCTGTAAAGATAGGAGGATTAGATTAAAACTGTTTAATGTACCAATATGTTTACTCAATAGTCATATATTTAATCCCTTTCTGAATGACTGAGCCAGTTGATCAACAGCTGTTTCTATTATATAGTTTGGGATAGCGCACATTCTCTTAATTCACCCTGTTAACTGTGTGGGTTGTGGTTTCATCCTTGAGACAAGAGACTTGTCCCAATGACCAAGTTTCTACTTAGATTTTCCTACTTTCTTTTAGACGGTCTTAAATATGACATAAAGGGATAATCAAATTACATGTCCATTAAAGGAAAAATTAAAACTAGTAATCAAACAGTTGCAAGGAATCGTGGAGTGTCTCAGTAAGGGAGCTTATTCTGTGTTTCTGCTGCATTGTTAAATGATTCATGCAAATCCAGATAACTTTTTTTAGAAATCAGATCATTGTTTTTCTTCTTTCAAATAACAATTATATTTTTGTTAAAGATTTATTTTTATATTTTTGAATAGAATAAAAACATTTAAAGGCACAATTTTTAATTTTAAAAAAAGATAAGATATTGGTATTATTGAAAGAAATGGGAGGCAAAGCTCCCAACTCTTTTGTAAGCCCCCTGTCAGCCCATCTCCAGCATGATGACATTGGTACAGACAAGGTTTTTCACCCATAAATTTACAGCTTATTCAGTCTCTTCATAAATTGACTAAATTTTTTTGAAAGTAAAAGAATATATAGGTGTATAAAATACCCAGTTACAGGTTGTGTTCTATTTAGCTCCTGATTGAAACGTATTGCTTCTCAGTATCTTTTAGCTATGAAAATTATAATATGGAACAGAGATTAGAATGAAATTATCATGGCTAGAAGGCATTTACTCAGTGGTGGCAGCCACATAAACCTGGGTCCTGAGAATGATGATAATACATTAGGTTCTGCATGCCCGATATTATTGCCGTACATTATGTATGTTTCATTTATACTATTTCGCACACACCAGCAACGCTGACAGATAGGTAATTACTCTCTGCGCCAATGAACAGTTATCAGCACCACCGCTGTTTATTGCTGGAATGAAGTGCGTTTGTCAGTCAAGGTCACTTGTTTGTGTGTCCTCTTTAATAGTTCCTTCACAGTTGTTGAACTTTGCACACAGTTCTTATTGCAGGGTTCCTGGTGGTTACTTTACTACATAATGTGTTTCTCGTGTTATCAAAGTCACTTTTATTTATCACTTTAATTGATAAACAACTAAGTTACAGCAAGCAGAACTGTAGATGTGAAAAAAACATATTTTGCTAGTCATTGATCCTATGGAGGTCCATAATGAATGGCATCAAGAAGACACATTTTGCACAATCCTTCTGGGGTTGGGATGTGCCACTATCCTGAATTAGTGAAATTTCATTTTATAACATTAAGTGAATTTCAGCCACTGATGGATGCTGACACAATTTCATAACTACTAGAGACTTAATGTTTGAACCTTCTAGAAGCATTTTTCTTTGTTCAGTTGTAGTGCAATGAAGGGGTTATTTTCATGCTTAATATGCTTATATAATGGGTTAAATGCAATTGATTTGACTTTAAATCCGTAATGTTTGTTTTTAGACATGTGCCATTAAGCTTACCCTTCTTATAAAAAATAGTATCAGTCTAATGCAGTTATCACTGTTATGCTAAAGAACTGGTCTCACTCCAAAATGAACATTGCCTGGTGCATTTTTGAGAGTAAAAATAATTTCAATGCCATTGTGTCTATCCTCTGCAGCCTGTAATTTCATCTGTTATAAAATAAAGAAAATGGTTGATCTTTTTATATTTGTTTGTTAGCCACGGTACATTATTAGAAACTGGAATAACCTCTAGGATATAATAATTTATCCAGTCAAGATAACTGGAGCTATTTCCTTAAGCCGGTGATCAGCTTGAGTTTGTGTGTGGGGAGATTTATATTGCCGTTGCTTATTACCAAAGAAACAGTTAAAAAGGATTTATGGTAGTGCACATTATGTGTGTGTCTGGAATTTTTGTGTATTTAGCTTCCCTCCTTGCCTATCTCTGTTTTTTTTCTCTTTTAACATTATTGTCAAAAAGAGAATTTCTGTATCTACCACTAAGTACAAATTTTATACACGCATGTAGGCAGAATAACAGTGATTCATTAAATCAAATGGTTCTTTTATTTGAAAAAAATATATATATACACAAATCAGAAGACAATAATATCACACTCTGTTTTTACCAGGGACTCCAGTTTTCTGTCAGTGCAAAAGTTTAGTATTTCATTATTAAAGGATTAAACTATGGCAAAAGGTGCCTGGTGACTGTGAATGTTTTAGCTAATTTGATTATGTCCATAAAAAAAGAATTTAATTCCATATCAACCACTGGGTCTGATGCCTGACAGTATGGTTCCAACGAATTACAGATCTGATCTTGTCCTGGGAGGCACGGAAATTGCCATTTGGGCGAGGCATAGAAGAAGAAGAGATGAGCAATTCGGTTCACTCGTGAACTCAGGTTAACACCATGCCTTGACGTTTTCAAAATGCTTCCTTTTCTTAGTTCTTAGTTACCAGAGTGTTACAAAGAAAGGGTTTTGATCTCATGTAGATAGCATAGCATTAATTACCCTGACACTAATTAAACTGCATCAAACAAATACCACCGTGTTCCTCAGGGGGACAACAGAAGGCAGTTTAAAATAATTACTGGAGCTTCATGCATGTGTGAAGTTTTCATTACTCTTAGGACACAAGCAAAAGAGATTTGATATCATTAAAATAGCCACCCTTTAGTGATTGCAACAACAACAACAAAAAAGTGACTAAAATTTCCTTGGAGCATAGTGATGTCTAAATAGCAGTGGCTCCCATCCTTGAGAATGGTAACTTTTCCTTAAGAATTGCAAGTCTGTGAAGCAGGAACAGGTGTTCCAGTTCACATTCTGGTATGATTATGTATTAGCTTATGTTTGTCAGACCATTTCATTAACCACCCACTGCTATCACATATACATATACTTTGTTCTTTCTGAACCATGAAATGAAATGCATATATCTTCACTAATGTTTGCTATCAATGTAAATGAGAAAAAGAGGCTTATTACCAATCACGGCTGCTGTGAAGCCTACACCTCTGTACACTTACAGGTAATAAACATCTTTCCATAAGTAGGACGCAAGATATATTGAGTTCTGCCTATATTAAGAAACGGCAATCTTTTTCTACATTTATATTAATGGATGGTATTTCCCATACATATTTAGACACAATGCAACGGGGCGGTTCTGAAGCAAGCTGCTGCTTCAAAACGGAAACTGGTCATTATTTTTGAGTTCTTTGGACTTGTAGGGCTAATCAGATCTCCCTGGTCATAGACAATGGGCTTGATTTGCCTCTGGAGTACTGCATCAGTCAGTAGCCTCTGTTATTGGAATTCTATATGGTCTCTGTAAGGCGTGTAGAAAGGTCTGATTTACAGTGATCAAATCCTAGCAAAACGGAGTTATGGAAGTGACCGGACAGTGCCATGGGTAGGTAGTGACCAGCATATGTACCCCAGGTGCGTGTGTACCTGTGCCTGCATGTGTTTCTGTGTGTGTGTGTGTGTGTGTCCACTCACACGTGTCTGCAGTGTGTATCTGGCAGATATGTGTATTTTCCCCTGGCTGTCTGCTTTGTATACACACATGCTGGATAATCCACAGTCTTTTCTTCACAAGGTCACTTATCCTGTTAATTTCAGTGACATATGAGTATTGGGAATCAAGTTGTCTGGGTTCTAGCACCAGGTGCCAGTCATCTTCCCTGAAAGGTGTTGGGAATTAAAGCAGGAGCACGGTCATTTCCAGATTTATGCAACACATATTTCATTCGGTGAGTGACTCTTGGAATGTGATTATGGAGTGGGTCTGTGTATGCGGTACTGCATATTATAAGTCATTTATTTTCTGACTTCCTTTTGAGAGCACTACTTTAAGGGAATTATGCGTGATGAGGGTTTTCCAGTGACTTTTAAGAAATTAAAATAATGTCAGATATTTTGGGAATCATATAGGAAAACAGCACTGAATAGTGTTTTATAATTGTCACACTGAGCAAAAAAAAAAAAAGGAACAAAACTGATTGTAGAAGAATAAAATTTAATCCAGTTGTATAAATGTGATGGGTCCAAAAATATGCAAAAAATAGACTTTTGTTCCTTTATAGCCAGATGGTTTGTCCTATTTTAAGCTGATAGTATCTTCATACATCTCTCTTGAATGTCATTGGCTTTAACTGGCAGACAGCGTCTACTATTAGAATTTTCCTTATTCCTGGATGATCTAAAGTATATTTTTGGAACATTTGGATGATCATACTGTACACCAAAAAAATTATTTTATTACACTGATCTCATATTTAAAAAAGTGTTTATATAATTTAAGGGGGGAAAAACCCTCTAAAAATGAACAGTTCTTTTGACATGATGTTGACAGAAGTCACTTTGATGTAGTCTAGAGTCATGAATTTTCTATCTGTTCCATTTTTCCTGGGGCTCCATCAACTCAGACATCCTGATCTGTCATTTTGCAACTCTTTGTGAAGGCCTTGACAGATAGAGGTTGTGACAAGTGCTGGACATCAGCAGCAAAGCAGAATAAGCAGTGTATATTTCTCCAGGTAAAGTGACAAAATGTCCAAGAGTGTCAGGAGAACTGTGTGCTCGTCAATCATATCTAATATTATTTAGTAAACCTCTATTTATGCTCTGTGTTTTATCATTGTATGGTGGCTAAGATTTAGAATTCTGTCAAAATCTAGGATTAGGGTTTTTGCCTTATTTACGAGTGTTTACAGTAATAAGAACATTTCAGTGACTGGAAAAATCCTTTTCATTCCTTTTGAGTGAATAATGAGAATTACCATACAATACCATAGAAATCTGAAAACACCTTTCAATCTTTTAGTGTGTCTGCAATACCGATTAGAGTAGTTCTGTTTGACTAAAAAATATTTTTTCTTCCTTCTGTATAATTGGCAATTCAGAGTTCAATTTCAGAGAACTTGCATTTACTCTCATTAGACCTGTTGAGGGTCATCCAACATTTTAGACATGTCATTGTCTTTCTTTCTTTGTCTTCATGATACTCCCTAGTAACGGCCTTGTAAGAAATGAAAATATTGTCCCCCACATCGATTGGGGCTGTTTTCATATCATTATTTTGTGTCTGGGTTCGCTCAAGAAACAGCTGTGGAAGGTTGAGTAGATGCAAAATGGCACTGCCTGGAGATGCCCTTGTTCTGCTGCCACCTCCTTTCTGATGTGATACCTACTGGCAGGATTGTGTTGGTGAATTCAACTTCTTTGACAGCCATCAACACTACTGACCAGTGTTTTTAAGTTGTCTAGTGATGGGAAAAAGTAAGAAAGGATTCCATAGTTTAGTTTTTTTCCCCTGCTGCCAGATCTAAAGCTTCTGCCAACAACCATCTAAATCAACACCATGCCAGTGTGCTTTGCAGACCGAAGGTCACCCCAACATCTGGCCCCACTGTCTGCTTCTTTCAGGTTTGTCACTGGACAGCATCTGCTTATAAATTCTTTCTCAACCTCTCTTTGATCTCTCTGACAGTAAAAAGAAGCTTCTCATACCCATCATGTGTTAGGGTTTTGGTGTGGTTTTTATTTTTTTTAAGAAAACTTTTAAAAGCATGGGAAAACGGTGGGATTTTGTATGTTTCCTGCTCTTTGTGTTTTTGTTTTGTTTTATAGATGAGCATTCTGTGTGACACAGAGATATGGAGGGAGGTGATTTGACTCTTGGTATCCAAAAAATATTGTCACAATTAAGAAGCTAACAGGGGGCCGGAGCGATAGCACAGCGGGTAGGGCGTTTGCCTTGCACGCGGCCGACCCGGGTTCGATCCCCGGCATCCCATATGGTCCCCCAAGCACCGCCAGGAGTAATTCCTGAGCGCAAAGCCAGGAGTAACCCCTGAGCATCGCTGGGTGTGACCCAAAAAGCAAAAAAAAAAAAAAAAAAAAAAGAAGCTAACAGGTGGAAGACATCTAATCTAAATAAGTTTTCTCGTGTCACTTTTGGTCAATTTTTTTTGTCCACTGCTTGAAAGGCCACCTTATGGATCCTGCAAAATGTCTGCATAAGTATTAGTGAACGTGGCAAATGTTCTGAAAAGTGAAACCCAACTGAGTCTTCTTCCACTGTAGCAAGTGGGTAGCTATCATGCTATTTACAAAGACTGTTCACCTTCTAGACAAGGTACATAGACATCCCCCATCTTCCTTTAGCTCAAATCTTCTTTCAGTTCTTCAGTCCTTTGCTCGATACACAAATTCTTATGAATGGCAGTCTGGAGTTCAATTCAGTAAACACGCAATGGGTACCTACTCTCTGCTTGATACAATCCGACATACTGGGTGAACAGAAGTGAACAAATCAGAAACACTTTTTATTTTCTACAATTTACAATCTAGATTGATAAAGGGAGCTGAGAAATTTTCAAGATATGAAATATCAGTGGTTCAAAATGTCCTTCTCCATGAATTGTCAACCTAAAACTATACTTGTGTGAGTATATATTGTACCATAGTTAATAGCTATAATTATAAAGATATTTTAATTAATTTTAATTAAATTTTAATAGTCCAACTCAAATGCCAAAACTCTCAGAAGGACGTTATAATGGATAATCCAACATCTAGTACAGGATCTGCTGCTTAATAGACAATTGTGAAAAGTATTCTTAATTTTCTTCTATTATTACTCAAAGTTTTTCAAAAAGATATACGTGTTTTCAATTTCCTACATCTTCCAAGAACTAAGCAATAGTTGTTTTTTCTGTGTGGGTTAACTTTGGGTAGTTAGTTTCAGAAATTTCTATTAAAAATATCTCAAAAATATCTCAAATTCTTAGTAACTAGGAGAGCATTAGGACCAGGAATACGCATACATTATTGTTATTATGAATTATTAATTTCTCATTTTCATGCCATAAAAGGAATTCCCTTGGAGCTTGTTCTGTCAGTTAACAAATGCTTTTGAGAGTGCTTAAATAATCAAAAAAATGTAAAAAAGATGTAAGTGCTATGTTTAAGAAATGAGACTTTTCCATGTGGAAATCAGCCTAAATACTTTATAATCACTGCCCATGCTAAGATTAAAAAAAACTTAAGGGAAGAACATTGACAAATCTAGGTCTTTTTCTCCTTCATCAAATATTATCTATCCAAAATAACTGTTTGTCAGGGGAATCGGATTCCAACTTCCTCTTCTGTCAACTTCCCAATTCAATGATCATGAGCCAGTCTCCTGAGCATTTCAATTCCAGGTTTTTATTTTTATCTTTAAAGCAAGGCCTGAGGATTAGGTGGTAAAAATAATAATTTATATATGATTTTTTGCTTTCTATTTTATAGAATTTCCACCTATTTTATTTCCTATAGCTAGAACTTTTATTCTAATATTTTAGTATCTATAATTTCACTTTAAAGGGTGTATACTTGTCATGTTAAATAAAGCTTCCATCCTAAGCATCCTAATATAATGGCTCTGTTTTATGACCTGATACCTGCCTTGGAAATAATTTGTCTATGAAAATTCAGTCCCTTAAATTATAAACACTAATATTGGTAAAGAATAATCACAACCCTATAAATAAATTTGATAAGGAGATTTCTTGGTTCTGAATTTTTACTATTACAAATTCAGAAGAGTGTGGGTCACAGAAGTTATAACTAAGACATCTACAATTTACAGTTAGATAAGAATAAAATACCTGCTTTGATTTCTTTGCTTTATGTAAAATTAAGTCATATAAAATTTTCCATAAAGAAATTGTACATTAAAATAATTATCTTTTGCAAAAAGTCTGATTCCAACAGACCTGTAAATTTATGTGTATTACTTTGGCCACTAGAGGGAGTCCACATTGTCCCAAATGCCCAGGAAACCCTCTGAGAACAGGAAACAGCCTCTATTTCTATTGAAATACATTGTCTGCCAAAATATATACATGCGACAAAATATCATGTGAATCAAATTCACTTTTATCTAGCCCATTAATTTTCAACTTGATATTAATTTTCTCTAACAGTTTTTTTTAAGTATAACTTTCAAAAGGTGATTTTTAAATGCCTATTTAAAAGATTCAGCAATTTGAAAGAACAGGAAGGATAAAAGAACCTATATACATGATCATCAGATCATGAATTTTCTTAAGTTAGTTTTAGTGCTGGTAAAACAAAAAAAAAGTAATCCGGAAATGAAAATCTTCCCTCTCTCCCTCAGACCCTCCCCACTTAGGCAGCAGCTGGGCTGGAGTTTTTCATCCTGACCTGCTCAGACTCATCACCCCGAACCTGTGGGGACTTCCTTTGAGGGTGAGAGGGTAATTGTGTCTCATGTCCGGTCAGTCCTCAGCCCCTCTTCTGAGACTGCCAGACAAGTGCCTTTTTATGTGTATTTTCATGAAGCCAGTTTATAAATGAGGAACTGAACTGAAACCACCTGCTCATTTCACCTCCGCTACCAAAAAAAGCAGAGGGAGCCCAGGGACAGCCATTCCTTTTCTCCGCCTGGCTGGTTTAGTCAGCATCGCAGCGATGGAAGAGTTCATTTATTTTTAAATTTCAGGTTTCAGATAGGATCCCTTAGGTTTACTTAAACTTCTTATCTTATACATTAGTGATAATCTGAATTGATTCATTTCTGGGTCATTTGCTTCTCATTATCCATGTATATCAGAGTGAGAGAATCACCATGTAATAGATAATCCAAAAGGCATAGGTAGTTGTTACAGATATGCAGCAGTGCTTAATTTTTGTTCTTGCAGTGAGATGCAGGAATCTTTGATGATCTGAGAAATAAATTTATTTCCCACAAATACCCTGACTCAGAAGATTGGAGTTGCTTGGCACAGTTGTTCTGAAACACTCATGACCTCTGAAAGCTCTGTGGCAGTGTTACAGTTCCTTTATGCCTTTTCCAATTTGTTGTGGATCAAATACTTGATTAGGTGCAATCAAATAAATAGCTGTAAAAGTGAAATGAAAAGAATGTGAAATGCCACATACTTTTTATTATTGTGTACAACACATATAAAACTTAGCCTGTGAAATTGCTACGAGTTCCCAAACACTTGCTTTCATTTTCTGTGTCTCAGTATGGGGCAACACAGTCTTTAGGCCCTGCCTGAGTTGCACTGGTCTGATAGCATCTCATTCCTACTGCAGTGCCACATCTTCCTGACCATCTCTACGGAAGGTGAGTGGCATTGCTTTGTAGACCAATGAAGAAAAGAAAGTTCACAGATTCCTTGATTCTTCCTTGTCTGAAGTAAAGGAGTCGGAAGTTCTTGCTTCCTTTGTGGCTATAAGTGTACGTAGAAAAGTATTAAAGTTTTAAAAGGAGAGTCAGTAGTCAACTCAATTTAATGAAAATAAGGTTTCAAATGTTTGACCCTGAGCATTTAATTAAAAGTTTGTTGCAGATGTTATTTTCTAATCACCTCATACTACAAAAGCTTCAGAATTAAGTTGTCTTTGAGTTTGGGGCAGGAATGAAGCAATTAAGGGGGTCTTCATGTTCATGAAATATTCAATAGGTAAAAATCTGGAGAGTGTAGTAAAATAATAGACTGAGCACATTGCCTTATTTCTCTTTCTTTTTAGTTGCCCTTTTGAAATAGAGCTGATGGTAATGTTGTCTCCCAAGCCTCAACACATATTGCAGATAGATTAACTAAACAAACACACTGGTCTGGGAACCAAGAGACCCAGTTACCATCTTGTCACTACTTACTAACCATCTGGCCTTCTGCAAATCACTTTAGACCTCCGTTTTCTCTTTAAACTGCAAAGACTATGACCTCACTGTCTTCACAGGATTACTGAGAACCAAGTTCTTTAAAAAAAAAAAGCAGTAATATTATGCGTACTTTTATGTGTATGTGTATGTACATATGCACATATGTTTGACATTACTTTCTTTTTGTTTTTGTTTCTTTTTGTTGTTTTGTTTTAGGGTCCAAGCTCAGTGGTGATCATTGAGTACTCCTGGCTTGGAGCTCAGGAGTGACCCCAATGGTCCAAGGGGGACCATATGTGGTGCTGGGGATGGAACCAGGGTTGGCCACAGGAAAGGCAAACACCTTAATTAATCCCTATACTATTTATCTGGCCCCTATTCTTTACTTTTGTCTTAATCGCTTTTTTCTTAAAATTTCTGAAAGTCCGTACTCTAAATTTATTACTAGCATGTTCTCTTTATATTTTATACCACCCTCAGTAAACCCATAACTATCAGTGTATTTATCAATGGTGTATCCTTTGCCCCCAGAGCACAGGTATCCTTGTCAATATAAATTTAAATATTAAATAGTTAGTGTCACTGCCACTGTCATCCCGTTGCTCATCGATTTGCTCGAGCAGGCACCACTAACGTCTCCATCACGAGACTTGTTGTTACTGTTTTTGGCATATCGAATACGCCATGGGTAGCTTGCCAGGCTCTGCCATGGGGGCGAGATACTCTCGGTAGCTTGCCGGGCTCACCGAGAGGGGCGGAGGAATAGAACCTGGGTCGGCTGCATGCTAGGCGAATGCCCTACCTGCTGGGCTATTAATTTATTGACCACAGCAGAAAATGACTTATTAGTTCTCCTGAAGCTAAAAGAGACAGGAGACGCGAAATGGATCTCCACTTCTTATTTTATCCTGTTGACTTTATCAAAGGTAAACAGCCTGCCAAAAAAGCAGGGATCTAGTGATACATTGAACTGACACCTGTAAAAGCAGTCATCAGTGAATTGTGAAGAACTGTGATAGATTGGTAGAGGTAGTAAGAGATGAAAGGTGGATGGTTTCCAAGTTGTTTTGAACCTACATGCAATATGCTTGTTATTGCTCACCATTGACTCCCATATTCCTCCCATACTCCATAAACTGGAGTCTTATAAAGGAATAACACATTGAACAAAGTGGTCATGGCACACACAAAAAAGTGATTTACGAAGGGAAGTGGAATATTAGAGTCCATGCACAGAGACATATATGCAATGGCATGTTTATTTGGTTCCATTTTTTTCTGGAAGGCATAAAACTAATTGCTTATGAACTTGTTCATACTACCAAAAAATGTCCTGGGAGAAAGTGAATCCATGGGGATACTTGAATCCACACTCTACAGGGGGAAAATAGGCCTCCTGAAGACAGGAGAAATAGTCACAATTAACAAAGATGTAGAAACCTGCCTTGAAACTTTTATTTGCTTTTAAAATTTTAAATACACTCTTTTATATTTTTTTTCTTTTGGGGTCACACCCAGCGATGCTCAGGGGTTACTCCTGGCTTTGCACTCAGGAATTGCTCCTGGCAGTGCTTGGGGGACCATATGGGATGCCGGGGATCGAACCTGGGTCGGCCGAGTGCAAGGCAAACGCCCTACCCACTGTGCTATCGCTCCGGCCCCAAATACACTGTTTTTTAAAAGCATAACATGTTTCAGATATTTTTTCAACAATAATTCAAAATATTTATGTGGGGACTGGGAAAATAGTCCAAGTTTTAAGACTCTTTCCTTGCATGCACGCAACCCACATTTAATCCTGTGTCTCCTACATGGGCCCCCAAGCCCCTCTGAATGTAAGCCCTGAATTTAGAGCCAAGAGTACGCCTTGAGTACAACCAAGTGTAGCTGCAAAATGTGTTGAAACCACCAATAAAAAATAGTTTGTCATTTAACTTTTATAAAAAAAAAAAAGAGGAAAGAAAAAGCATTTTTTTAAAAAAGCAAGTGCAGAGGAGCTGGAGCAATAGCACAGCGGGTAGGGCGTTTGCCTTGCACACAGCCGACCACGGTTCAATTCCCAGCATCCCATATGGTCCCCTGAGTACCGCCAGGGGTAATTCCTGAGTTCAGAGCCAGGAGTAACCCCTGTGCATCGCAAGGTGTGACCCAAAAAAACAAAAAAATAAATAAAAAAGCAGGTGCAGAGAAAGATTAAAAAATTATAAGAGCATTACTGTTTTGTTTTCTTTTTTCCCTTTTCTTTGCTTTTTTATATTTATTTTTTGGTTTGGAGCAGGGTTGAGCCACACCTGGTGTGCTCAGGTCTTACTTTGGGCTCTGTGTTCAGGGATCACTCCTGGTGGGCTTGAGGGACCATCTGAGGTGCCAGGCATCGAACCTGGGTTGGCCTCGTGCAAGGGAAATGCCCTACCCACTGTTGTGTCACCCCGGCCACCCAGCTTACTGTTTCTTGAGTTCAAATTAGGATACACATAAGCATAGTTTTAATCGCTCACCCCTCCAAATACACAGCATTTGATTTTATTACTTTTTAAATATGAAGTTTTTACATAAACAAAGAAAATTAAGATGTGTAGACTGGCTGGTTTTATTGTAAGGAAGATGCTGTGTTTGGACTTTCTTTTTGAAATAGAAAAAGAAACTAATATCTTAGTGTAAAGATATATTTATACACATTTATAGAGGGATAATATGCACTTAACATTATAAATACACTCCATTGATGCCTTTTACAAGAGTAGAGATGCCAGCTGAAAGCCAGAATCAAATTATTTGCTAGACTATAAGCTGATTAGATATTGTTAAGGGACATTTCCACATGGATGGGTTTGATTAATAAATAACAGTGCAAAAGAGATCATGTGTGGGGCTGGAAAGATAGAAACAGGGATTAAGGCACTTCCCTTGTCTCCACCAATCCTGATTTGAATCTCTGGCACTACTTATGGTCCCCTCAGCCCTGTCAAGGGTCACTCCTGAGCACAGAGCTAGTAATAACTCTGAACATCACTAGATAGGGCTCGAAAGTCTCCGCACCTCCAGAAGAGTTAAGGTGTTGTGTTGTAACTTAAGGATTTGAAATGTCTCTGAATATGTGCCTGTGTCAGTATACAAGAAACACTTTCATGGTTCTTTTCAATTAAGAGGATCTGAAGGAAGAGGCCCCTCTCCTCTTTAAGGAAGCCCTATCAATAAAACGGAATTTACCATTCAGTTCTGAGTATATTTATTTAAATATAAATATTTAAACTCACTATGCTTTACATAGTGAGTTCTGATACGACACCATAGAAATAACATATTTTAAAATTTAATGTTTTAAGTATCTTTCTCAAAAAACATTTGGTGTATTTGGAAAGAAATATTTTTAAAGATAAAAAGTTCATATAGGGGCCGGAGCGATAGCACAGCGGGTAGGGCGTTTGCCTTGCAGGCGGCTGACCCGGGTTTGATCCCCGGCATCCCATATGGTCCCCCAAGCACCGCCAGGAGTAATTCCTGAGTGTAAAGCCAGGAGTAACCCCTGAGCATCTCTGGGTGTGACCCAAAAAGAAAAAAAAAAGTTCATATAACTTTCTCGTGAAATCAATGTAACATTAGAAAAGAAATGACATCTTAAAGTTTATTTTGCACTTAATAAACTTTGGGCACCCAGTAGCCAGGAAAATTAGCACCCTGGAAACTTGCGCTTAAGCAAAAATGGAAGTCATGAAAGCTCACGGAAAGAGGTGCTTTTAAAACTGTAAATTCTTTAGTGGTATGTTCTTTTTTCCTGCAGTGGATTCGCAAGTTCTTGCATATTCTTTACCTGTAGTCTGAGGAAAATCAGCTTTTATTCCTATGTAACAAGGAAGTTAGTTTTTTCCTGTCGAAATTGAATGTAATCAAAGTAAGGAAAGAGTAAAGTGATAATAATCTGCCACAAAGAGGGGGAGTGGGAGGTGGGGTATGCTGGGGTTATTGATGGTGAAATGTGCACTGGTGAAGGGAAGGGTGTTTGAGCATAGTATGACTGAGACTCGATCCTAAAAGCCCTGTAACTGTTCTCACGGTAACTCAATTAAAAAATAAAATAAATAAATTGATTAATTAAAAAAAGTTTTTCTAAAAAAAAAGTAAGTTAGGTTTTTTTTTATTGAAGTAAATAAAGCAGGAGCAGGGGCCTAGAGAATGGAAAAACCTCACATAAGGGTAGCTCTGTTTATTAAAATTTTTATTTTGGGCCCGAAAGATAATACAAGGCTTAAGGCTGTACTTGCATGCAGACTCCCTGTCTTGATCCCCAGCACCCCAAGGACCCCTGAGCACCATAGCATGTAGTCTTGGAGGCCCACCATATATTTTCAGAGTGTCCAAGGTCATCTCCAGCAAATTAGGGCCTGAGCATCAAAACACCCTGAGAATCTGAACCTCATATTGAACCATTGTTTTAGTTTGTCAAAAATTGCTGAGAAGGGTCCCCTGGCCTCTTGAGCATAGTTGGGAGAAACCAAAGGGTTTCTAAACTAAAGGGGGGGGGTGTGAAAAAGAAATATATTGAATTAATTTTTATTGAAGTAATTGCATTATAGCAATGCAATTACTATAATTTTGAGATGTGCATCATAAACCAGAATGTGTCTATATTACATTGAGTTCACCATGAAAAATTCAGTTCCTTCCTTCACCATCCATGAAGTTGATTTCTTTTTCATGATTTATTCACCCACCTTTCCTGATTACCTTTTGATAATCACTAATTTGTACTTTATTTAGTTCTGAGTATTTGTAATTTAAATATAGAAATTAAATGCTGAATTTAAAGTTAAGTATTTAGATTAAATTTAAATACTTTATATAATTGAAATAATATATATAAATTTTAAGTTATATAAAATTTAAAATATATATAAATAATTAAGTATAATGCTTTAAATTATATAATTACATATTTATCTTATAAATACATATTTGAAATTATATATATATTATTCAGCTACTCTAGTCTCGCAGTGTCTGGGAGGTGATAGGTCATAATGCTTTTGTAGGAATTGTTGCAGGCTGGTCACAGCTGCAAGGGTTCATCTTGAGCTGGGGATTTTATATGCACATATTGAACAATTGTCTTGAATTGTCTTGTATTGTCACCCTGATTCTCCTTAAATCAGAGAATGAGTTTTGTGCTTAGTACAAGGGCTGCCATCTTATAAAGTAATGATTGATATTATTATTCTTTACTAAGTACATTTTACTGAGTTGCGCTGTAAGAGTTGTCTATAAACTCCTCAGTCAAGAAGGAAGTTGTTACATGTATCCTTCCACCCATTATGTCCTCTTGCCATTTCTAGTGCCACCAGCTTTTAGTTGGATAAATGCCTTAGAGAATCTCAAGACAGCCTTTGGTAATTCCACAGTATGGTGAGAACTATTTTATTAGGGAAAAGACCTGTAATGAGTGAGGGAGGTTTCCATTACTTATTACTCCTTTCACAATGCTGAAAGCAGGTGGAGCTGTTTTCCCAGCTAAACAGAGTTACACATACTTGAAAAATACTCGGAGAAACTTTGAATGATCCAAGGAGTAATTGAAAAAACATAAAACCACATTTTTTAAACATCTGATATATACCACATACTTTTTTTTGATTGTGTCAAATTTGGGTTTTTTTTTTTACATTTATTTGTCTTTAAATTTGAGATATATTCACATTAGAAAGTTCACCTTTTGAAAGTGAGCACTTGGTTGGGGAGAGAGCTCAGCGCAGTGGACTGGAGTGATGCTTAGCATGCAGAAGACCCAGGTTTGATCCCTGGTACTGCTTGATCCTCTGAACAGCACCATGAGTGGCTTCTGAGCAGCAAGCCAGGAGTAGCTACCAAGCACTGCCAGGCTTGGTCCCCAAGCAAACAACAACAAGATAATAAAAGTGTACACTACATCAATTTTTCTAATATTCATAGACTATACAACCCATCACTTCTATCTTATCCAGAACATTTTTATAACCTCCCTCTAGAAATAGTCTTCTAGTCACTTTCCATCCCTTCCCTTCACTGATCTTCTTTCTCTCTCTATGGACCTGTTTCTTCTGGGCATTTTATATAAATTGAATCTTACAATAGACCTTTTATGTCTAGTATCTGTAGGTCAGGAAGTTTTCAAGGTAATATTCCATGCTCTGTCACGACTTCCTGTACTTCATTTAATTTTATGATTGAATAACATACTGTTGTTTGGATATACCACTTCTGTGTATTTATAAGTTAATGAACATTTGGAGTACTCCACTTTTGGACTAGTATGAAATATGCTGATACAGGGGCTGGAGCGATAGCACAGAGGGTAGGGAGTTTGCCTTGCACTTGGCCGACCCGGGTTCGAATCCCAGCATCCCATATGGTCCCCTGAGCACCGCCAGGAGTAATTCCTGAGTGTAGAACCAGGAGTAACCCCTCTGCATTGCCCCGGGTGTGACCCAAAATAAAGCAAAAAAAAAATATGCTGATACAAACATTTGAACACACGTTTTGGGTCGATATGTTCATATTTCTCTTTGATATTCACCCAGGGGTGGAATTGCTAGGTAATTCTGATTCTCTCTCTGAGGATCTGACATACTGTTTTCCACAGTGGTTGCCTCATCTCACAGCAATACTAGTGGGTATGAAGTGGCATCTGATTGCGGTTTTGTTTGGATTTCTCTAATAACTATTGACATCAAGCATCTTTTCATATATTTATTGGTGATTTGTAGATCTTCTGTGGATAGTTGCCTAAAGTTATTTTTGACATGATTATACATTTCTAAATTATTTAGATATCAACAATTGAAGTACACTTTAGTCTGGTACAGTCCCAAACATCTGCATCTTCTTTGTATTTTTCTGGCATTTTCCTGGGAACATGGTATTCATAAGTACTTTTAAGTGAGGTATTCTTTGAAGTTGAATGAAATTTTGTTTGTTTTGCTTTTGGGTCATGGCTGGTGGTGTTCAGTGCTCACTCCTGGTTCTATGCTCAGAGATAACTCCTGGTGGGCTCAGGGGATGACATGGGGTGTTGAGGATTGAACCTGGGTTGACTGCATGCAAGGCAGCCTGACTGGCTGTACAACCTCTCTGCCAGCCCTGATGTTGGAAGAAATTTTTGAGTGCTGAATGTCAACTGGCATGTTTTCAAAGTAAATATCTTTATTTTGTGTGCATTGTGTAATACATTTTATTTTATATATTTGGGGGATTGGTTGGGTCACACCTGGTGTGCTTAGGGTTTGCTCTTGGCTCTCTGTGCTCAGGGATCACTCCTAGCCTTGGGATCATGTGAAATGAGGGCTGGGGGTTGAACCAGCATCTGGCTGCTTTCAACACGAGTGTCTTCACTCCTGTACTTTCTTTCAGACACAATAAATTATAATTTAACATTATTTCTACTTTTTAGAGATTCTTTAATTATTTATTTCATTATTTATCAAGGACTGGAGCGACAACACAGCGGGTAGGGCGTTTGCCTTGCACACAGCCGGCCCGGATTCAATTCCTTTGTGCCTCTCAGAGAGCCCAGCAAGCTACCGAGCGTATCCCGCCCGCACAGCAGAGCCTGGCAAGCTACCCGTGGCATATTCAATATGCCAAAAACAGTAACAAGACTTACAGTGGAGATGTTACTGGTGCCCACTCGAGCAAATCAATGAACAACGGGACAACAGTGCTATTTATCAAAACTTTATGGAATGGTTACTAAGTTAGGTATTTGCAGATACTTTAAAATGCCAGTTAATTCTGTTTTTATCAAAAGCAACAGTAGAGGATTTGCTACGTAAGAGGTGCTTAAAAGGATAAGAAGGGACCTGGAGATAATAGTGGGAGGATGATGGGAGGAAGGCAGCACGCTGGTGGCAGAGGTAGTGTAGTAACATTGTATTCCTAAAACATAGCTACAATATAAATAATGGCATGTAAAGAGAAAAAGAATATTTTTTTTTAAAACAACAGTAGATACTATTATTTTCTCCATTTTGTATGTGAGAAATTTGAATAAAAAAGAAATGATGGGGCTGGAGAAATTATGAGGTAGGTACTTGCATGCAAGCAACCCAGGTTTGATTCCTGGCATCCAGGGTGTTCCCCTGAGCACTGTTTGAGGGATCAAACCCAAGTTTCCTGCTAGCAAAGCATACACTCAGCCAAGTGAGCTGTCTCTCTGGTCCCTCAAGAAAATATTTCTAAAGACTGTTTTACACAGCACAAATCCAAGGAAAGGATTGCTGTTTAGTTTGGGGGTTAAGGGAACCCCAGAAGTGATCAAGGCTAGCAGATGTTTTTTAAAGTTATACATGTTTATGATGACAAGTATACCTTTAAGGGAGGGCGGGGGAGGGAGGGAGTAAGGAATTCTGGTTGGATTCTCAACAAAGTTAAATATTAACCCAAAACTTGTAAGAGTTTTTGCCCCTTGGAATCTCAAAGCTTTTAAAGACTATATTCAGCCTAATGTGTTCTTCATGCCCATTGTCATTTTGCTCCCTTGCTTTCCGTAAACTGGCTTGGCAATACTTTGCTTCTCAACAATAGGTAGATAGATAATTAGATAGATAGATAGATAGATAGATAGATAGATAGATAGATAGATAGATAGATAACATGTAATAGCCTTTTATAAATAAGACATTGCCACTAAACCAGCGTGGTCACTTTTTTCATGGGACACGACAGACCTGTTTAATACTTTCCACATGTGAACAGGATCTCTTCTAAATAATTATTTTTACACATATATGGGGATATCACTGCCCAGTCTCTGTTTTGAAACATTATTTCTTTTTATTTTTTGATTGATAAGAGAATCCGCCCTCTCAATAGATGTTTGAAAATACACTGACTCTAAGCTCCTTTTATTTTTATTTTTTTTAAAGTTACCCATTTCTTTTTTTTATTATTTTATTAGTTTATTTTTAATTAGAGAGTCAACGTGAGGGTACAGTTACAGATTTATACATTTTTGTGCTCATGTTTCCCCCATACAAAGTTCGATAACCCATCCCTTCACCAGTGCCCATTCTCCACCACCAGTAAACCCAACATCCCTCCCACCCTCCCCAGTCCCATCGTCTCCCCCGACCCCACACTGCCACTATGGCAGGGTCTTCCCTTTTGTTCTCTCTCTCTGATTAGGTGTTGTGGTTTGCAATAAAGGTGTTGAGTGGCCATTGTGTTCAGTCTCTAGTCTATATTCGGCCCACATCACCCCTCCCCCACATGACCTCCGACCACATTTTACTTGGTGGTCCCTTCCCTGAGTTACCCAGAATGTCTAAGCTCCTTTTAGACAGAAGTGGAATCTGAATCTTTTAAGAACTTAGAACAAGGCAATTTGTGAACTCTTAATTTTAGTGTATATAGACAGTAGGTCTAATAAAGTGTTATTTCTTCTAATGGGCCTCAACTTTGCTTCTCAACAGCAGGACTTTGAGCAAAACTCTGGATGGCTTATATAGGAGGTTTTTCCTACAGTTCACACTAAAGGTGATATGAAAAACAAGGTAGGCATGAAATAAACAATGAAGACCAGATACACAGGTATTACTCAACATTTAGTCAGGAAGGGGGAATTTAGAAAATGAATACTACCAAAACAAACCAGAGCAGAAATGCATGGAAAAAATAAGAAATAAGTAGGAATAAGATTAGCTAAAACTAAGATTTAGCCCCAAGAAATACTTCTAGGGTTCCTTTAAACCTTGGGAGGGAAGCCATAAAAGGCAATGAACTGATTCTGACACCACAATAATAATGATGATAATAAGAGCAGCTAACATTATCAAACGCTTACTCAGTGCCAAAATGTATGCTAACTGCTTTATAACAAATGATCTTATTTAGCCAGGATTTTATATTTACTTTGTTTTTAAAAGTATATTCTATGGTACATTTTTGTGTGAAAAAAAATTGAGGTGTGTGATTCCTTCTTTTGTATTCCTTTCAGCTAATAACCTTTGGGAATATTTTGATGAATCCTTAATTTTCTGACATGCAATGATTTTAGATTAGATTTTTAATGTGATGGTGATAGAGCTTTTATGACTTGTCCTCCTCAGTTGCTTGAGAATGTTCTGGTGAACTGTTAGTCCTGTACTTTTATATAATTGTCATTTCTCTGGCAATTGGCTAACAAACTCATCAGGAAATCATTGCTTTTTTTAGTCTTTAAAAATGTGTTAGTTGCCTCATTTCTATGGGTTTTAGTTTTTATTTAGCTTTGTTACGTATGTTACTATTAACTCTATGACAGCTTACATTGCAGCATATCATTTTGATGAATTTTAAAAGGTTTCATTCTTTCTCAAGATTTTTTTGTTGTTGGGTGAGTTCATGTGACTGCTTTGTTCTGAATTTTACTAACCAGTTAGAATAGGAAATGGCACTTTTTGTTCTGTATATATATTTTGCCACAAGTGTCTAATTTTTCTATAATTCAAAGTACTGCATGCCTACTAGGTGTATAAGAAGCTTAATTGAAATCATACATGTAAATATATTTAGTCTAGTGGGCTTTTCTGTTAACATCCCTGAGTTTTTGTTTTAGATTCATAATGTGCTGCCTTTTACAGTAGAACAAAAGCCCCCAAATGTCGGTTCATCAGCTGACAATACCAGTTTTGTCTCTTAATTAGAAAAGAGAATAAAGCTGTTTAGGGGTGTCAATAAAATGACAGATGCATCATTAGCAGACGGCTATGGTGGATCAGTTTTGTGCAAATACTTGGAATGGAATTAATAAGAATTTCTGCTAGCATATTTAAATCGAAAGCTTGGGGGAAGAAAGAAGCGTTTTAGTGTGGTGAAAAGTAAGAGAAGCAGAGTGAACAACCATTTATGACTGAATTTAGAAGAGTGTGAAAGCAAGCTAACTGCAATACAGAACATAATATGAACATGTTTTAGGAAATGTTATGAAGAAATTTATATATTATTAAAGATTACAAATGAGTCACTATAGATATTGAATGATTAATTCATTTAATAAATATTTATTGAGGCTCTACTATGTGCCAGGTGGGAAATTTAATGAAAGGATGCATGCTGAATCCAACCCCAATGTGACTGTCCCTTATAATTAGTGGGACAAAATTCAACTATAAATCTTTTAAGAGGTTCTTCAAAGATTTGGGATGCTCTCTCACTGCAAAAACCCAGGTCACTGGTAATGATTAAAAAGGAATAATTCCATTTAGTTCACATTTTCTGAATGAATGACCAGATTGCTTAGGGGTGTGACCAGGTATACTCGGGTGTGGTATGCACACATCATGTTATTCAGTGATCAGGAAGCACTTAGTCCACCAAGCCAAACACTGTGCTTGACCAGTTACTGTAATCCCAAACTTAAAATAATGCTACCTCAAGTAGGTAACACAAAAAATTCACTAAGAGGTGAGAGCCACCCTCTAAGACCCCTCAACCCGGAGGTAGGACTCTCTTTACTGACGTAGCCTGTAGGTGGTCCTGGGAGGGGGGCGTTCCCGGCGCGCCTTCCTCCCAGAGATGATCCGGAGCCGCAGCACGAGAAACAGACCCTCCGCGCCTAAAGACTGTGATCCTGAGGTCTCCTAACCCATTTTGGCACCAGAGTGGATTCTTGCAGCCATCCATTTTGACTGTGAATTGAGCTAAAATGTTAGAAACCCAAAACCGCGCGGCCGCCACGCGGACTCAAAGTCTTCACTCTCAGCAATGAAGAGAAATTATTAGATGATGCCTATTCAGCAGGCCTGATTGTTGGGGAAGATTTCCAATCAATAATAGTGAGTTCTGTATGGAAATATGGAATGTACTCAAAGTATATAGAGAATAAAGGGAATATCATTTGCTACTTAGATGGGGGGTGGGGTGGGAGGGGGGTGTATTGGGGTTCTTGGTGGTGGAACATGTGCACTGGTGAAGGGATGGGGGTTTAATCAGAATTTGACTGTGACTTAAACCTGAAAGCTTTGTAATTTTTTTCTTTCTTTTTTTCACAGTGATTCAATAAAATATTTCTTTAAAAAAATTCACTAAGAGTTATTGAAAAAAGAACTCATGTACTTATGTAAAACTGAAAAAAAAGCAGTAGAAAAGCAGTCCATGGATTGGCGCAATAGTACAATAGGTAGGACACTTGCCTTGCACACAGTCCCCCGGAATCGTTAGCACCACATATAGTCCCATGAGCCCTCACAAGAGTGATCCTTGAGTGTAGAACCAGGAGTAATCCCTGAGCACTGCCTGGTATGCTCTCCCACACACATACACACAAAGAAAAATAGAGGAATGCAGTCACATCCCACAAGAAGGTCCTAGTTTAGCCTATATATAGTGACTGTATTAAGGATCTCTAATAAGAGTTGGGCTTGAAGATGTATATACACATGTCCTAGTAAAAGTATGTGGGAAAAATGTATTTGCCCTCAGGACCTGGATGCATCATCATCATCATCATCATCATCCCCTTGATCATCGAATTTCTCGAGCAGTCTTAGTAATGTCTGTATTCGTCCTAGCCCTGAGATTTTGCATTGGAGGCTCTTTCAGAGTCAGGGGAATGAGACTCAGCATTGTTACTGGTTTTGGCATATGAATACACCATGGGTAGTTTGTGAGGCTCTCCCATGTAAGCAGGAAACTCTCGGTAGCTTGCAAGATTCTCCCAGAGGGAGAAGTAGGCTATAAGATGTCTTGTGGCTACGAAGCTATATGAAAGTCCCTGGCTGTGACCACCTAGCTACTGGAAGATAGGAAATCTGGGCAGAAGAGGCCCAGTCCTGATCCGAGCAGGCTTGGAGGTCTCAGCCCCGGTCCCACACACCTGGGTTCCTCTGCCGGTACCTTTATGCATGAGGCTTGTCTGAACGTGTGGAGAGGGGCCCCGAGCATGGCTGTGGCTAGGCTCCAGAGGTCCGCGGCCACGGGAGCACTGCTTGGGGTGGGGAAGGAAACTGGAGCCCACCCCCTCCAAGGGACCCCGGGGAAGACAGCCAAGTCACGGGCAAGAGACTCTCTCGGATGCATAATATTGTGGGTAATTCTGTAATTATGTCAAAAAATTTCTAGTTCTTGAGTGAGGAGCTTCTGCACTGTCCTTATTTTCATGCTTATTTAAACATTGTTGTTCCAGTGTGTATCTAGTGTACTTAATACCCAAAGTGTATTTTTAATACACATAAGTTTATATTTGGGTTTCTTAAACTTTTCGCACGTAAGACCCC
Organism: Sorex araneus; assembly: GCF_027595985.1. Lineage (NCBI taxonomy): Eukaryota > Metazoa > Chordata > Mammalia > Eulipotyphla > Soricidae > Sorex > Sorex araneus. The sequence continues at coordinate 82,274,459 of NC_073303.1, forward strand.
CTTTTGCCTGAGAAATGTAATAGGCCACTTCTATCAGAAACACCTCGGATACATTATGTGGTCAATTTTAAATTAAGTTTTTGGTTGTTTCCCATTTAGAAATGTTTTTGAGATCACCATATTCAGTTATGCTATCCCTCTGACTCACACTTTAAGGGCCTAGATTCTATTTGACATTACACTTTAATGAAAAATTCTGTGAAAATTACCAATAGGCATTTTGTTAATATTTTAATTAATAAAAAGACATTTTGATCTACAATATTATTTTAAATTAGTAAACATTGCGTAGGTTTACTAATAGCAGATATTGCATTTTCCAAGCAAAACTATCACACCATATAGTTTGCATTGCTTACTTGCTTACAGTTTTAAGCATAGGTAAAAATACCAGTAGGCTACGTTGAATGACAGTTTATTAGGTAATTGATTAGCTTGTTTATATTTATTGGAGGGCGGCACACCCAGCAGTGCTTATGGCTTACATCAGGTTCTGTGCTCAGGGATCACTTCTGGCAGAGTTTGAAGGACCATACACAGAGCTAGGGACTGAAGTGCGGTTGGCTGCTTGCAAGGTAAATGCCTAAACACCCTATCTCTATTGCTTCAAATAGCAATTTTAACATGGGTTCTGTTTCTTCACTGTTATAATCACTCTTTATGTTTATTATGTTTGTATAGCTTTAAATAGAGAAAGAGAACAAATGAACTAAATAGAACAGAAAAATCCTTTGCACCATAAGCCCAATTAGTGGTTAAGAGGATGGTAAGGGTTAGGATATGGCTACAATAAGAACAGAGGTAAATTATATGGAGAAAAATAGAATTGGACCTTCAGTGATGAACTTAGTAGTTTATACAGTTGATTTTCATTGATGTTGATTTTCAGTGATGCGGATACTTAAACACCTGAAACATATAGTGTTATAATGCAATATTACTACAATAAAAATAAATGGCTATACGGTACTACCAGATTAAGAGATGTGTATTAGATCCCAAAGATCCCAAACAAGTTTATATCATGTCAAACAGTTAAAAACTTAGTCTTGAAATAAAGCCTGTCTCTGAGTCACAGTATGTCAGAATGAACAGATCTATAACTCAGTTTTCCAAATTTATTTTTCATACAGAATACCGTGCTCATGAAAGGAAATGTTAGAACAATTTGTTCATTGGTATTAGCCCCCAAATTGTTCAGAATTCAGAATGACAATTCAGATGAGGAAGGTATTTGTTTTTTTAACCACTACCATTGTTTAGAGTTGTTGGTTCATGGTGATGGTAAATAGCAAAGCAACTTTACTCTTTTGTTATGGTTTCAATTCTCTACAGAGAGTGCCCTTGTTCTCTGAGTTCAGGGTTAAAGACTTCCCCTGTTTTGTCTTTGGTTTGCCATTGTACTTGATCACCTATTTCACATGTGGAGCCAGGCTGCCTGATCATAAAACCAGGATTTTCCCCAGACAGCCCCTAGGAGCACTCACTCACCTATCCCCTTATCTGTGGCATTATTTGACTCATCTAACACATATGTATCGCAAGTATGGATGTCTGGGATTTTTGTTGTTGTTGTTGTTGTTGTTTGCCCTGGTGCAATTCATTTACTCAAAATTAGCAATCTAGATTTTGTAATGCTGGACTACCATCCCTACTGCCCCTCTCTGCCTTTATTGACATCCATATTCCTCTCTTGTGGCTAACCAGCTCAGACCACCTTCTGAGGCACCACCCTGTGCCTCCAAAGTTTACTTGCTGGCCCCATTCTTCGTGACACTACCAGTGTCCTTGGCTTTGTTGGTTAGCAAGAAGAAGTAGCAAGAAGATATTTGTGTAAGTTTCTTCCAGCAGGTCTGCAAGTAATTGTGAGACAACATTGTGCTTTCTTTACCTGAGACCAGTGAAACAAACCAACTGCTGAGGCATAGCTTTATGAAAGATGGAGCTACAGCCCCTATCATGGAAGTGATCCTGGTAGTGGGTTTCTGGTACAAAACTTTCCTGTATTTTCTCACTCATCAATTTTTCACAAGTGGTGTTGAGGCATTGAGGGGTGGGGTGTGCTTTCCAGAGTGGTGTTCAGAGTCACACAGCCCCTTCCCCGTGATCTCAACCAAATAGTGCTAAAGCCCAAGGATGCAGGAACTGCTCAAACACTGCAGTATGGGGCCACCAAGACAACAGGGGTATTGGGGACCACCAGGGCTACACCTGGCAGTGATGGGGGCTTCTAGGGCACCACCCTGTGGCATTTAGGGGACAATGAGGCACCTAGGATTTGAACTCGGGTCCTGAGGGATGTAAACCATGTACCCTTATTACTTATCGTTGACCCTTTATATATGTATGTGTGTGTGTGTGTGTTTGTGTGTGTACCTTAATCTTTGTGTACCTTGTCTTACCCATAATCTCTCTAAGTGTCTTCTAGACTGTAACCTGTCCTCTCTACTCTAACTTCCATTCTCAACTCATACCCAACCCATGCTTGGATCCATGCTTGGTTCATGCTGGTTTCCTTTTTCCATTCCCTGCTCTAGCTCCAAAATTTCTACTTACCCTCCAAGTCACCATAGCCATGTGACATCCCCTCCACAAACCCCCCTTCCTTTCCCAAATGAGTTCCTGTCATTCTTTATTCCCCATGACCATCTGTGAGCACCAATGGAAAGCAATGCCTACATCATATCATACTTTTGATTGTGTACTTTCCCATAACTGCTATAGATCTCTTGCAAGAGGGGCTGTTCTGTTCATTATACACATGACCAGCATCCAGCACAGTTATATTTTATTTTAAAAATGTTAAAGAATGTGTTGGTGCAAAAAAGGGAATAAAACAATGTGGTGATTTTGTAAACTGAAACTTAAAATTATTTACTTAAAGATATGTTTGCTTCCTAGTTTAGAATGAAATTGAGAAAAATTGCTCAAATGACCAAGTTTAGAGAAACCGAAGAGAATACAAATAGGCCCTATCAAATGCAGTGCACTAAAACTATTATTGCTATACAGAACATTATCTAGTAGTTGCTATTTATGCTTAAAAACTCCCGTTTAAAAATCTTCAAATTGTGATTATTGTATGATGAGATTGAGTCAGGGAAATTTGCGATAAAATTTACAGTTATTGCAATAGCCAGAATGAAATGAACAAAGCTCATCAAAAATATTTCTTTATGATTCAAAACAAATATATTGCCTTATTTTATTGTTGCTTAAAGTGTACAAGATTTGTAGTATGTTCGGAGCTATATTGCTCTGAAGGATTTTTTCTACCTATTCCATGTTTTAGCATCAGCTTGCTTAGTTTCTGCAGGAAAGAAAATACTCATCTTTGCTCATTTTTATAATGCAAAGTCAGAAGGTGAGAAAAGTAAGCTAAAACATCCATGCCATCACTATTATGAATTTTTTAAATATAATGATTCATTCACACATTCATTCTTTCAACAAACATGTATCAAACACTTGCTATCAGCCACACACTTGCCAGGCTCCAGGCAAAGCGAGTCCATCAAGGTCGAGGGTGCGTGTTGCTGATCGACAGGAAATCTCTGGAGCACGGTGTAGTTTGTGCAATCACATAGGTGAATATTCTCGACTTTGGAAACAGAGGCTCTTTGAAATTGGAAACACCAAAGTACAAAACTGAAAAATGGAAATGAATTGAAATTGTTGGTTTCTTTGTGTCTTATAGCTCTGGTTGGTAATCAGCTGTTAAATTCAGCAAAAATTCCATTGCTTTAATTAATTTCTTTGTGCTGATTCTTCCTAGGAAGCCTTAATTTTAACAAAGTTAATTAGGTTGAAGATTAAAAATCCCATTAGTGTCGATCATTCACTTCTTGGCTGTGTCAACAAGGTGCTAAAACCTTGCTTAGTTCCGGAGTCACAGAAGGAGGGAGGGAGGGAAAAGGAGCACTCAAACTAGCATTTGGCATTCTTCAGGACCAGATATTTTGTGTAGCCTTTAAGATTTGAAGAGGATAATCTCATACGACCATCATTATAAAGCGTACCTTTATACTTTTCTAACAGCACTTTTCTCAAATCCCTTAGCTCTGTGACACGTTTGCCGAGAAACTGCATCCCATCTACTCTGATTATCTAATTTGCAGGTTTGCAGGGCATAGATTTTTAATCAAGGACCTGTTTCCACTGTCACTTTGCCTGCCTGTTTATTATGGTTAAAGACTCAATAGTAGCTAATATCTCACCGAGGGCAGGAAAGAACAAACAATTAATAGAATCATGAATTACCCGCTGGTCATAATTCTGCTCCAAATACTGGTTTGTTTGAGTTATGCTTTCTGCTTGGGCTCCCACATCTGACTTACAAATGACAACTGCAGAAATTCAAACACATTATTATTAACCCTCACTCCCAGAAAGAGATGATAGTGCCAACGTGGCTGCTACAGAATCAGGAATAGGAAAGGAATATAAGCTGCAACTGCAGGCCCAAAGGAATATAAGCTGCAACTGCAGGCCCAAACATACCAACTTGCTCACAGTGGAAAGTTATTAATGGGAGAAACCCAGAGAGTAGGGGGGAAGTAGGAAGCTATGTAAAATTATCCTTGAGAAACAGCATGCCAATGGAATTTTCTCAATAGAGTTGAAGGCTATGGGGAAATTGAACAACAGTTAAGGTTAGACAAAATGTAAGCATTATGGAGAATATTATTTTCCAAATATATTCTTTTTTTTCTGAAAAGAATATGAGATAACATAAAAGTTGTTTGAGACACGAGGGTGTACAAAAGGTAAAGAAATTTTGAGAGACCAGAGGTAAGGGGAGGTGAGGTACATAACTTAAACCGTAAAAGTCCTGTATGTGTGTGTGTGTGTGTGTGTGTGTGTGTGTGTGTGTCGCATATGTGCACGTGTGTAATTGGAGGCAGAGAGGGTAGATAGCGGGGCATAATGTTTTGGACATCATTGCTAATAAAAAAAGGTTGAGTTAACATAGGAAAGTCTGTTTTTTTTTCTTTGAATACTGCCTATAATTCCTAGCATGCCTATAAGTAGTAATAGTAGTGTTAATATATTATGTACTATTATGTATGTTTTATATCTATAAATTTTGATTTCATGTGTATTGGAAGAGTCCTAGTTAGATGAAAAATAAAAGTTGTTTTCTTTTTTTTTTAATAAATGGTCTCTCACTATAGTCACCGTCACCGTCGTCCTGTTTTTCATTGATTTCCTTGAGCAGGCACCAATAACGTCTCTATTGTGACTTGTTGTTACTGTTTTTGGCATATCGAATGTGCCACAGGTAGCTTGCCAGGCTCTGCAATGTGGGCGGGATACTCTCAGTAGCTTGCCAGGCTCTTTGAGAGGGACTTAGCATTAAAAATTATTGAAAAATTTTAATCATAGGCAATGGTTCTAATTTTTCACCTGTGAATTTATCCCCAAACAGCCCTTCTACCATGGAAATCCCTTTCAAGCCTGTTGGGCAAAGTATTCTGTTGTTGCTTGGGGCCCACGTGTAAAATTAAGTCTCTAGCACCATCTCTTCACACACTCTGTATTCTGGTCAACCTTACTACCTGCGATAGTCCACTTAAAAATGTTCCAACAATCTTTTCTGCTCAGAGCATCAGCCTCAACTTACACTGTTTACAAAACAGCCCAACTGGAAAGTTATTATTCAGAGTGACTACCTAGGCTAAGACCAGAAGTATAGTTTTAACTCACTCAGTTAATCATCATTTTCATTATCATCTAGCTTTCCTAGGTTGCTTGTTTGCCTGGGGGCCACATTCAGCAGTGGGAGAGGCTTTGGTAGAAACTTTGAACCTGCTAAAAAGTCAGCACTTGGGGTTGGAGCAATAGCACAGCATGTAGGGCATTTGCCTTGCATGCGGCTGACCCAGGTTCGATTCCCAGCATCCCATATGGCTCCCTTAGCACCGCCAGGAGTAACTCCTCAGTGCAGAGCCAGGAATAACCCCTGTGCATAGCCGGGTGTGACCCAAAAAGAAAAAAAAAATGTCAGCACTTTACCCTGCCCCATTCTCCATCATTCTAAGTATTCTGTTCTGAACTGGTTTCATGTAACTTTATTCTAGGTCCTTCTATCTTGAACTGACATAAAATAACACTAAAGATGCAGCTAGCACTCTGAGCCTGCTTTTATTCTGTATTGCTTCTGAAATGTATGTTCTGATTTTGTCATGATACCTCACTTTTTTTTTATTCTTTCCCCTAACCTGAGTAAATACTCTTCATATTTGACTCTATAAAACCCAGCTAAAAAGAAAAAAAATATTTAAGTAAGCGATAGCATAGCGGGTAGGGCGCTTGCCTTGCACTCAGCCGACCTGGGTTCGATTCCTCTGCCACTCTCGGAGAGCCCGGCAAGCTACCGAGAGTATCTAGCCCGCATGGCAGAGCTTGGCAAGCTTCCCGTGGCATATTCGATATGCCAAAACCAGTAACAACAAGGCTCACAATGGACACATTACTGGTGCCCGCTCGAGCAAATTGATGAGCAACGGGATGCCAGTGACAGTGACAGTTAAACACCCATTTTTTTTATGATTGCAAAACAAGTTTGTTAATAAAAAATCAAATGGTACCATGTAACTTTTCCCTAAAGAAATTTTAGAATATTTACAAGATAATGCTATTCAGAATAGACCCAAACAATACAATAGCCTGTCAAACCTCTTTGCAGGGGGGAGGGGCAACAATAACTCCTAAACTTAAATTTCCTTAAGGAAAGTGAAACTGTTTCTTTTGACCACGTATTTTGACATAAAGAACTGAATTACACATAGTATGTGCCCAACGAAAGGTGACCAAATAATTTCAAAATTATTCAATTTGGAAATACCACCCTTCCAAAGAAAGATTAAGAAGGATTTCACCACCAAAGAATATATATTAAGGACATTTGTTTCTTCTTCTTTTTAAAAAATATTTTAATGAAACACCGAAAGATAGAATTACAGACTTACACACATTTGTGATTACATTTCAGTCATATAGTGGTTGAGTATGCATGCCTCCACCAGTGCCCATTCTCCACCACCAATGTTCCCAGTACCCCCCACCCTCACCCATTCCCCCCCCCCCGCCTCTGTGGCAGCACTTTCCCCTTCACTCTCTCCTCCTTTTGGGTGTTATGGTTTGCAATACAGGTAGTAAGTGGCCATCATGTTTGGTCCATAGTCTACTTTCAGCACGCATCTCCCATCCGGAGCAGGCCCTCCAGGCATCCTTTTCTTGATGGTCCTTTCTCTATCTCAGCTGCCTTTTCCCCTAGCACTTAAACACCCATTCTTATATATCACTTGAAACCTGAAACTCAAGAAATACTCTATGGGATAAAGAAAAAGGAATGTACTATCTGATGGTTGCCTAGATTTTGCCTGCTTTGTCCTTTAGCCTAAACATTCAACTCTTGTCTCATATGCTGAAGTCAGCTTACACATGCAAGGAAACACACAACCATTGTGTATTTCTTTGGAGGAAGATTTGTGTCCTGCTGCCCCATTTGAAATGTCTGAGCCAGATACTCCCTCATTGACATTAAACTCTAAATGAGAAGAACAGCTCTTGGGCTTAATATTTGGAGGAATCCCTAAATGTATTCATCTGCCCATCTGTCCCCTGCATACATACATACATACACACACAGAGTTCACATACATGTACCCAACACATACTGTCCAATAATAAATTTGGTGTGATTGGCCACATAGTAGAAATGATGGATCAGAAAGATGAAATGCAGAATCTTTTCTCCCTGATAAATAATCCATCAAGTCTGATGGATTTAGAGTGGGCATTTATGTGCTTTGAAGGAAAGGGGAGGAAGAGACAGATGAGGTCAGAATGGAAAATTTGTTCTTTGTACTTTATCTACCAACTGTGCTATATCTATATTGTTTTCAAATTAGTACAGGTGAAAGGAATTACATGTCTAGAAGGACTTAATCAGTCACCAACGTTCATTAATCAAGTTAGAAACAAGTGCCTCCAGCTCCACGCTGATGTAATTTCAGCTTGGAAAAGAGACTTTCTTTCATTAAGGTCTCAAACTTGGCTTGTTTCTTAGTTACCCAAAATTAGGATGGCCAGTCTTCTGTAAGAGTATATTATGAATCTGTTCATTATTTATTAAAAACAATTTGAGTGGATACTATGTAAATCACTTCATGCAAGCTCTATGAAGAAACATAAAAAGGATTGAGAACATCATCTCCTTCTGTTTAAACGTAACTGCTTCAATGCAGACGTCCCAGACCACCCCATCTTAACACAGCTCTCCAGTCACTTGAAATCATATTTTCCTTCCTATTTCTTTTAATAGGGGTGTATTTATTAGTTTTCTCCAAGAAAATTTGTTCTATGATAACAAAACCTTAAATATTTTTAAGTTTTATTGAGAATAATTCACAAATATCTGCTAGTATTTGTTTACGCATCCAACTTAATGGCAAAATTGCATATCTTGTGAAATGATTGACATTTTACCAAAGAACCTTGCTCAATTCTTTTATCATTGCAGCAGAGCCAAATAGAACTTATTTGTATATACATAATGACATATGCCTGACATATGTGGTCTATACACCCACTATTTATGGTGTGTATATATTGATATATATGTATGTATCATATATATCAATATATGTGTGTACTATATATGTACATATATATTTGATTTCTTTTAAAGAATTGTCTCATGAGATTATAGGATATGACAAATCTAAAATTAATAAGGCAAAATGCAGTTTAGAGACCTACAGACAGCAGTAGATACTGGGAGAAAACTTTGTTTTCAGAGCCTGGTTGGACAAGGGACACTCCCATTATTGAGAATAATCACCTTTACTTAAAGTCAGCTATTTTTAATGCATACCATAGCTGAAAAACATCATCAAGCAATACCTGTCTTAGTGTTTGATCCATTTAGTTGGAATTACAGCCTGGCCAAGTTGACACATAAGACACCATAACTCTATCTAGATTTAGAGCAGTGTTTGGCACTTGATGCCAGTGATATTTATTGGCTTTCTACTAACTGATTCACTGTAAAACCTAATAATATATGGCCACTGCTTTCCTGTACTTATGATCTGGATGGAAAGATACACCCAACTCACAGAAATAATTAAGTCATAACACTAGGCTCCAGAACAAAAAAATGAGCAATAGTAATAATTCACTGAATTTTTTTAAAGAAGGACTAGGGCTTCTGAAAAAAAGAAGATCCTTGATATCAGAAAAAAATGAGTAAAGAGCTACTTGGAAGCCTGGTTGTCTAAGTCAGTTTATTATCCCATTACCACTTTTCATAATTAGCAAGACAGTGAGGTCACTTCTCCTTTGCCCTCTCTTGGGTCCATTGCTATCTGCAGTCCTTGAGTTTTCTGTGCGGATGAGATTGACAATAGAGAGCATGTGGCTGCAGTCTACATGGAGTGATTGGTCCTGCTCTCTCTATAGAGCTGACACCCTCTTCCTGGGTCACGTCTTAGTTGGGTGTGGGACTCACTTAACTATTTTGTGTTTGTGACTTCAGTACTGTATTCTATTACTGTAATCAATATTGTTTTATTAGTTTCGATATCCTGATATTAGTTTTGATATCTTGAGGAAGATATGAGAAACTGGCTCTTTCCCTTACTTTTTCTGTTTATTTATTTAGATCACTGTATCACTGTCATCCCGTTATTCGTCGATTTACTCAAGCGGGCACCAGTAACATCTCTATTGCCAAAAACAGTAACAGCACGTCTCATGATGGTGACATTACTGGTGCCCACCCAAGCAAATTGATGAGCTATGGGATGACAGTGATACATTTAATATATATAATATATATATACATACATATATTATATATATATATATCGGAGAGCTCGGCAAGCTACTAAGAGTATCCCGCCCTCACAGGCAGAGCCTGGCAAGCTACCCATGGCGTATTCAATATGCCAAAAACAGTAACGATAGGTCTCATTGCTCTGACCCTGAAAGAGCCTCCAATCATTGGGAAAGATGAGTAAGGAGAGGCTGCTGCTAAAAAAATTTATTTATATCATCCATAAAAATTCCCTTCTTAAGGAAGCAGGAAAATTTTCGTGATTCTGATATATGGTACTAAAGGGCAAATATAAACATATATGCAGAAACAAGTAAAGCTGGTGTAGAGTGAAGTGAACGCATCACTTTGGGTCTGTTGTGGCTGCTCTGGACTATCAGGAGACACACGTATGAGATTGGGGAAGGGGCTGTTAAGGAGGAATTGTGATCTAGAATGAGAGAGATCTAATGTTCTCAGGGCTCTGCCCCTGGAGTGTGGCCTTTGACAGATTACCTTGTAATTATGAGGGTAAATTCAAATGGTATTGAAATAGCCACTAGACGTTTTCCCACTATATTTTATGTATTTATTATGGTTTAGTAAGTTGCAATAGTGTTAACGTGTATGGGATCTAGATACAAAAATACTACACCTATACCACCACCAAAGTGCCCATGACCCCCCCACCACTGTCCCTACATCAATTCTATTCACAAAGGAAAAGTTGGTGTGTATTTCTGTGTCAGGGCCGGGCCCTGTGTGGTGCCGGGGATGGAACCTGTCGCCCGCTGGCCTGTCCCCTGGCTCCAGCTCAGTTATCTTGATCTCCATCTTTTTCCCTTTGGTGAGTGGGGGGCGTTCACACCCAGCAGTGCTCAGAGATTCCTCCTGGCTCTGCTCTCAGGAGTAACTCTTGGCGGGGCACAGGGGGCCATCAGGGTAGTGGGACTGGAACCCCGGTCTGTTGCCTTTCAGCAGGTGCTTTTCCCACTGTACTCTCTTTGGCCCCCACCATGGTGCCATAGCCTCCATACCCAGTGCTTTCCAGGACCCTGGAAAGGTCTGGAAAGGGCTTTCCTGGACTCCTCATGTCCAGGCTGCTTACTTGTGTCATTCATCCCTACATGTCGTGCTTGGGGGAGGGGGTCCCCCACCTTTGATGCCTTTCTTCCCTGTCCCTTGGAGAAGGGGGTTCAAACTGGATGCATCTGCTGTTTCTCTGAGTGCCATACATAGGTTCCTTAGCACCTGTTAAACTTGCTGCCTCCCTGGCTCGCTTGTGTCTGCTTCAGGCTTGGGGCCTTGCCTTCCAGCTGTGGACCTCTGGCTAGCTTTCTGCATGAGTGCTTATTCATTTTTATTTATTTTATTTATTTGGGGACAAGATCTAGAATTGTAAATCATCTCTTTTCAAGGACAGCCTTGGGCTTCTTTAAAAATTGTGTTATTTATAGATTTGTCTTTTTTCTGACTTACTTTGCTTAACATGACCCCTAATTCTACACACGTTATAATAAAATGCAGGATTTCATCTTATAGTTAAGTTGCATTCTATTGTGTACATATGCCATATCTTTATTCACTCATCTGTTGTTGGACTAACCTATTCTATTAATAAACTTTTCTTATAAAAGTATTTGCTTATAAAAATTATAATACCTAAGACAAAATTTTAAATTATTCCATTATTGCATGACAGAGCCTGGCAAGCTTCCTGTGGTGTATTCAATATGCCAAATATAGTAACAATAACTGGGTCTCATTCCCCCGACCCCGAAAGAGCCTTCGATATGGTAAAGTTTGGAAGGACGAGTAAGGAGAGGCTGCTAAAATATAAGGGCTGGGACTAATGGAGACATAACTGGCGCCCATTCAAGCAAGTCGATGAACAGCGGGATGACAGTGACAGTGATACAGTGATTTATTTGGAGCCATAGCACTCGGGCAACCAACCCAGGTTTGATTCCTCTGCCCCTTTCGGAGAGCCCAGCAAACTATCTAGAGTATCTTGCCTACCAGCAGAGCCTGGCAAGCTAACTGTGGTGTATTTGGTAGGCCAAAAACAATAACAAGTCTCATAATGGAGACATTACTGGTGCCTGTTTGAGCAAATCGATGAGCAATGGGATGACAGTGACAGTATTTCTGTGTGAGAGAGAAACTGAGATAGAAAGGGGGAGAAGGGAGAAAGAAAGAGGCCCGCTCCTAAGGATCAAAGAGAATCTACAAAATCTTAAGACTTCAGTATGGTTGGCAAACAAAAATTCAGTGACATGGAATGATATCCTTGTCTGTTTATAATTTTGTGAAAAAGTGTAAAGGTAGTGATATTTCCACTAGATCTTATATGAAGCTATTTTTCTCTTAATTGATACTGGAGTACCTAAAGTAAAATGGGGAAAGCCCTTCACTATATACCCTTTCCTCTCCCTCTATTCTTGCCCCAAGCTCTACTGGGACTTTGGTTTGAAGGTTTCTAGATCTTTATTTTTTTATATTTATTTATATTTACAAAAAGACAAAAGGCATTCAGATAAATTGTATCATTTTATGCTGATTATTTTAGAACTTGCCTCATTCACCACATCCTCGGATATCTTTCTGCATCAGTAAGACACATCTCATTCTTACCAAGGACTAAACAGGACTAATAGGGTATGAGAATTCCCATTTACCCCATGCTATTAAGATCCCTGGAAATGATCAATCTTGGAACCATTACTTATCAGAAGGGAAAATTTGAAATCTTCCAGTTGTTTTAATGTATTTTCTCTGATTGCTCATTCATTCAAGTACTAAGTGAAGTAGGATTTCCATTATTGGTATGGTGAAGAATAAGGTCTAAAAAGGGGGTGCATATTTAAATCATGAAGTCTGTTAACAAAGCTATTGATTGTCATGCACTTGTGCCTGATAAGAAATTTAAGTCCAGTAATTTGTAAAGTAATTTTCTTCTGGGATTCAAACATATTTTCATGGACTTATAGTCATTAGTGACCTTGGACAGAGAACATTTTATTAATTAGAAGAAACTTGTCATTCTCTTGATGAAATGTGAATAGAATTTTAATTGATAAATGAAATAATTATCATTCACACCTTGATTTAGATGATCAAGTCCAGCAATTGCAAAGTTTTAATATTCTCTCTTTTTAAAACCATTTTAAAGCAAATGACTTCAGTTTACTTGGGCTTTGTTTTTCCTTTGCAAATAAACCAGAGCAAAACTGAATATCAAACTCCAACTTCTTATTTCATGTACTAGTGCATCAAGTGAGTTGCCAAGCCAATTCATCATAAGGAAGCATGGATCTCCTAAGCAAATGCCAGTAAAAAGGAAGAGATTTAGTAAGATTAATAATCACTTTAATTTATAGCAGTCTCACTCCCGAAAATGCTTGGGAAGCTTTGCAAACATTGAACCAAAATGCAGTTTAAGCCACTAGGATACAGATATGTAAAATTGCTAAAAGCATAAAATACGAGCCTCATATAGTGGTCCTTCATATTCAGGGGTGACACATTCATATTATATAGTTATCAGTTCAACAAGTTTTTACTGCATTTTATTTGTTCTCCCCAAGCCTTGTTTTTGATAGATGATATCTAAGATATACAGGGAGCGGCCTTTCAATATCGTGTGAGTGATGAAAAGCAAAACAAAACAATTTATCAAATCACACTGCATACATCCCTATAAATTTGGAGAGTGATGAATCTGCAGACCCATAGAACTTGGCATGTCATGTATTTATCAAAGGTAAAGCCCCAAACATCTCAAACACTGCTGATGATAGGAAGGCTGATCTTAGGAGAAAAAAGTAATTACCCTGTGAGACTAGTCCTATACTATAAAAATACTTTGGAAGATTGAGCAGTTGTCTGTATAGATTGAATTCAGAGTTATACAGAGGATTTCATGTGAATATTTCAATATAAGATATTGTCCTACTCTTACCGGTGGGTTTATGAAATCAGTTAAAAACACCTATTAGCTATTATGCTATATCTGTTATTATAATGGCTAATGAAGAACCAAACAAAGCACTAATATGTAAAAAGGACTACTCACTTTATACATTTTGCTTTCAAAAATCCTAAAAGAGTTATTTCTCCCATCACAGTTTTTGGAAATATGGATAAGGAACATACTGTCCTAATTTCACTCTTGTTGGCAAGTTCCTTTCTAACTTGGTAAGTAGACTAATGAATCAGTACAGTGTAATGATTCAGTAGAAAAGAATCAGATAACAATTATATTCCTTGTCAGCTCCAGGAGCTCAATATTCTTAGAGGTCACTGTTGTCACTAAATCCTATAACCTTCTAAATGGAAAAGCATTTATCAGGGCTGTATTCTTTGCCCCCAGAGTACTTATTTGCTTGTTTATCAATATAAATTCAACCATTAAATAGGCAAGTGAGCATTAGGAGAGAGGTGACTGTTCAAAATAGGAGAGAGTGAATCATTTCCTGTATTTGTCTAGCTTTCTGGCCAGCATGCTTCTGGCAATCTCATACTTTTCTGCTATAAGAGTTTAATGTTATCGTTCTTGGAGGAAACATATAGTTCTATCCCATTTTATATTGCTTAGTTGTGCTGAGGCCCTCAGTTTTAGCACTCTTTTTGTTTCAAGTTTGTAATTCTGGTAGGACAACTTGGCTCCAAGTAATATGGTTGGGATTTTTTCCCCTTCGGTATTCTTTCTCATTCACAGTGCTCCTCTCACTTCAAGAATGACTATGTTGAGTTAAGAAAGTCATTGTATGAATACTGAAACTTAGCTCTGGTAGATAACTCCTTGACAAACTGACATTTTCCCAATAATAACGTTGAAGTTGTTTATTGGGATATTGAATGGAGATAAGAGAATTAAAATAGAAATACGCCTTTGCAAGGCTATCAAGTAGAATAGAATAACTAACATTAGAGGGTAGATGTCTTTTCACCTAATTGCATGATTAATATCTTGGCATGATTTTTAATTACTAACAGTATTATTTGGAAGTGTGCATAATTTTTAAGGTAAATAATGTCTATATAGAAAATCAACTACTATACTTTTAAATAACAGGACTAATTAGTACTATTGAAGGTGGAAAACACAAACAAATAGTTGGGTAGGAGTCTAATTTTCTCTTTCATTTCATACTCCTTCAGAAAAGTCTGTTGCAAACTTGTGTCATTATTAGAATTAACCATTTTGCAGAATGTAAGAATCTTTGTGGTTACTTCAGACTTTTCTGTTGCCATTTTCATTTTTCTGGAATATATCACTTTTAGATTTTATCCTTTCTATCATACATTTATAATAATGCAAAAAGCTAGGCACCCCTAACATTTAAGGTATATTTGTTTAGATTGAACTCCTTTAAATTTAAACATGCAAATCCAAAATGATGGGGATATTTTCTTTTTCTCTTGTTCCATAGTTTTGGGTATTGGGGCTACTCTCAGCTGTGCTAAGAGCTTACTCCTGGTTTGTGCTCAGGGATCACTCACTGAGGTCCCTATGAAATCATATATGGTTTCAGGCATAGAACTTGGCTCAGTCACATGAAAGGTCAAGTGTCTTCCTTGCTGTCCTATCTCTATATCCCCTACAATGATGTTTGAAATGAGGGGAAAACTGGCTATGGTCAGGAGTTACTCCTGGCTTTGCACTCAGGAATTACTCCTGGTGGTCCTTTGAGGCCAATATTCCACAACCAAGGAAAAGGAAAAAGTCATAGTTATTCTTTTTCTTTTTTAAATTTTTTATTAGTGAATCACCGTAAGGTACAGTTACAGACTTACAAACTTTCGTGCTTGTGTTTCAGTCATACAATGTTTGAGTACCTTGATGGTACTCCTCCACCAGTGCCCATTCTCCACCACCAATGATCCCAGTATTCCTCCCACCCATTCCCCCATCCCATCCCACCCCCACCCCACCCTGCCTCTGTGGCAGGATATTCCCTTTTGTTCTCTCACTTCTTTTGGGTGTCGTGGTTTGCAAAAGAGGTATTGAGTGGCTATCCATGTTCAGTCTATAGTCTACTTTCAGCATGCATCTCCCATCTTGAGCGGGTCCTCCAAACACCCTGTATTTGGTGTTCCTTTCTCTATCTGAGCTGCCTTTTCCCCCAGCACGTGAGGCCGGCTTCCAAGCCATGGAGCAAACCTGGTACTTATCTCTATTATTCTTGGGTCTTAGTCTCCCATTTTGTTAAAAAAAAGTCAGTTTTTCACTTAGATATTATACAGGCCTGACCGAATAATTCTAACAGTAGATATTCAATATAAATATTTCTAAATGAATAAATTAACATGTATACCATTCACCAGTAATGGACAATTTTCATAGATGATGCTTAGAAAATAATTATTTAGTTTTCAGGGTTCAAATTCACTGTCCAGTTAATGTCTGGGTTCCTTTTTTAATGAGATGCTAATGTGATTGGCAGAAAAATTTTAATTCCATGCATAATCAAGTCAAATTGCAATTGGCATGAGTTTCCTTTGGACTAACTAATTATACCATTGTTCTGTTAGTATTTCAACCTTTATTTAGTCTTAAGATTTCTCATGCTTCAAGTGCCTTTAGAGCAGACTGAACTTACAGATAAAAGGCAGGTGCAACATAGGTAACTGTCCATAGAACTCAAAGCTCAAATCACATCCTTGTACTCATTGGAGGTCTTGCAAGCATTTACATATGTACCCCTTAACTTTTTCACTAAACAAGTTAAAGTCTCTAAAAAACAAGGGAGAGGGAATCAGCTTAATCATAAGACAATTCTGGACCCTAGTTTGCATCTACCATTTAACCTACAGGCTAGGAGCCAAAGGCCAACTTCTGAGGCATTACGTGTGGAGGCTCAGCCCTGAGAACAGGCTCATCTGCTGTGTGAGATGCAACAACCTTCTTACCTTTCTAAAATCTCAGTGGAAAGAGCTGATGACACATCCCAGGGTGATTGTAAAGATTAAATTAGGCAATTTATCCAAGTATTCAGTATTCCACATAGGGTCTGACATAAATAGGTTCTATAAATAATAGGTATTATTATGAAAGTTGAGCCAGGAACAGTCGCTATATGTATGTTTGCTTATGTGTGTGTAGTGTGACCTGAAAATTGGTGAAATCTTTCTTGTTAACTAGATTAGTCAGTTCTCAGATATTGACTTGGAACTTAATCTCTGCTAATGTATGCATACTTACACACACACACACACACACACACATGCACATGCACATGCACGCACACACACACCCCCCACAGATGCACACACATGAAGCAGACCTTCGGCATCAATAGTGCGTGTGACGCAAGATACAGCAGTGATAAATGAGCAACTTTTTCCTTCCCAGGCTGGGAGATTTCTTAAACTTCCCAACTTATTTTAAATCTTTCTGGAGGGAAGAGTAGGCCTGGTCAGAGAGAACAGTGGCGGGGCCAGTACTGTTGAGAGCCAGGGACTATTGGCATTGTAGGATAAAAGACTGGATGGCTGCAGAATGAGCAGGAGAAAAGCTGGGCACTGTGAGATTACAGAGACAGAAAGAAAATTCTTGGTCTTCAGGATCTAGAGATGAATCAGAACTCACTTTCACTTTGTAGTAAGACATTTGTTGAAAAGAAAAGCACATACAACTTTTGTGCTCGGCACAAAAGATGTGCCTAGAGCTCAGCAAGCTACTGAGAGTATCCTGCCCGCACAGGCAGAGCCTGGAAAGCTACCCATGGCGTATCTGATATGCCAAAAACAGTAATGATAGGTCTAATTCCCCTGACCCTGAAAGAGCCTCCAATCGTTGGGAAAGACGAGTAAGGAGAGGCTGCTAAAATCTCAGGGCTGGGAGGAATTACTGGTGCCCACTCGAGTAAATCGACAAATAACAGGATGTCAGTGACACAGTGATACAGCTAGGGTTATAGAGACAAATATAAGACAAATGAGTCACATTCAGGAATAGTTAATTACACAAAATTAATCGATATGTGATTTCTCATTGCTATTATAAATAAAATATTTGTAGTAAAATAAGGAGGCAGCCCATTCACCACTATTTACAAAGTATCATTGAAAATAAAGTGATTATCCTCTTCGAACTGGAAGAAGGTCTGGAGAAGATCATAAAAAAGTTCTTAAAAAGAACTTCGTTCATGACAAGTTTTAAGTGATATATAGAAGAAGCTCTCCAGGTAAGCAAGGGAAAAACAGAACAAATGCTATGTATAGAGAAGAGCATGTTTCAGAACTATTTTGTGCTTCAAAGTTTTGTGAATAGAGGAATAGGATAAAGGACAAAAAAAGGAATAGAGGAAGATGAAGTTGTCTATGTTAGTCAAGCTGGGTGGTAAAAAAGAGTGGCAAAGGGGAGAATACAGGATTGAGATCAAACAGAAGGTTTTGATTTCCTTTCCTGCCAATCAACAATAGCTCTCTGACCTTGGAAATCAACTCCAATATTTCATTTCTATATCTACCGCAAAGTAAAAACATTTGTTTTTGTTTGGTTGGTTGACTTAATTGTTTGGTTTGTGGGCCACACTTGGTGGTGCTCAGGGCTTACTCCTGGCTCTGTGCTCAGGAATTATTCCTGACAGAGCTCCAGGACCATCGCAGGTGCCAGAAATCAAATATACATGATCCTTGTACAAGGCTAACGCCCTACCAAGTGTCTCTCTCCTGTCCCTGCGAAAGCACTTGTTTCTCAAAGGATTGCAGTAAAAATGAAACCACATAAGTAAAATCTAGACATGCAGAATGTACTCAGATTTTATGTTGTTATTAAAAATTATGAAAATACTAAAATATCATGATAAGGAATCTGCTTTATCTTGTTTGTTCCAAGGAACCAGTAAGAATTATAATCTATTCAGTAATTTGCCTTCACATCCAGGTTTGATTGGAAAAATAGGATAATTTCTGTTTTGAGCAAGTTGGTTAGCCTTTTTGAGTCTTAATTTATTATCTATTCAATAGAGGCATATTTTTGCACTCTCACCTTGCAAAGAATAAATAAAATCATGAAAATCACTTTTTAAATGTTTGTACATAATCCTGCAGTAATCTATTATTAATATAAATTATTTTTCTCTCTTGTATAGAAAGATTGAAAAGAAAGATATCAGTTAGCAGGAAATCTTTGTTAAACTTTAACTGGTAAGCAAGGTGGGGCCAATACCTGTGACATGGGCTGACAGACCAAATATTAGGTAACATAGAGTTAAAATGAGCAGATCAAGCATTCTCTGGAAATAAGAAAATAATCTTGTTATTAGTATACTTTTCTTCACTGCTAATAAATAGTTCACTTCTTTTTCTAAAGTATGCATTTCATGTTGAAGTTATCCACTTCAAAACAGAGCCATATTCCTTGAAAGTTCCTATCACTGAACCATGGAAATTGAGTGTCGTCTTTTAAAGGAAGAAGTTACTTTGAATTCAACAAAATAGGAACAAATGCAGAGACCACAGTTATAATTTACAAACCAACATAAGTCCAGTGGGAGTTGCGAATTCTAATGTACAAGAGATTGCGTCTTTACCCTGGCACAAATTTAAACTATATTACAAGGATTATTAAAACATTTAGCAGTTTAATAGAAATCAGCCATAGCAATTCAATCCATCTGGATATAACTAGGGTCAACTGGCTTCACTGTAATTGGGAAATACTTCAAATCAGCTTTTCATTCTCAAAAAGACAAAGAAAGGTAAAGAAGCACTGGCTATCTTGCAAACAAATGATAGTAAATAATTTCGGGTGGCTTTGGTCTTTTTGTTTGGGCCATCCTAGATTGTGCTTATGGTTCCCTCCTGATTCTGCACTCAGGGATCAGTATTGGTAGGGCTGAGAGGACAGTATGTGGTACTGGAGATTGAACTCAGGCTGGTCACATGCACGGCAAATACCTACCCTCTATACTATCTTTCCAGCCCTATGTCAAAGTTCTTAAGTTGGCAGAAAATGACTTTAAAGAAGACTAAAATGGTCTTGCATAGATTGGGCTGTTTTGTTGCTAACATTTGCAAAGTTCTGCTCAGTTCTTGTCAGGACTTTAATCTAGAAGAAAGCAGTAACATTTAATCCACTTCCTTCAGTAAGGGCTGACTTCACACTACCCAGACTTGTGAGGATATATGTGACTTGAATAATCTCCTATTTTATACTTCACAGTTCCATCAAAACTTTACTCATTATGCTTATAGGAAATCTTGCATGCAGCCACTGAAGGTCACCATGTTTCAATTTAAGTTGAAGAATTTCAAGTATTTATACATTTTTTCCATTTCAAGCCTCTATTAAGTTTGTCCTCAACTTTCTGAAAGTTCCTGTGTTTTTCTAACTTCTTGATTGTTCATGCTGTGAATTTTCTAATTTTCTAGGTCATGATAGCCTAGATCCTTGAGTTTTGCACAACAGAATGTACTGTGCTTAATAGCTCCTGATTTATGATTCCTTCCAATTAAAATAACCTGAAGTGCATAGAATAGTGTGAGAAGCTGCCTCTAAGATGACTCCAGGTGATTCTTGATTCCTGCTGGTCGAGGATGTTGAAGTTTGGAGGGACATGGTGCGAGGTTTGGGGAGAAAGAGGAGGCTGATCCTGAGGAGTAGCCTAGTGGTTAAAGACACTTTTACAAAAGTGTGAGGCTGTGAGTAACATCTCTGATGCTCCCTGCATGCATTAAGTGCACTCCTAGGACCTGTGGCATCTCCTGATCATGGCACCTTGTGAAAACCCAATGCACAGCCGGGTATGTGTGAGAACCACAACTAACATGCATGAGTACTGCAGCCAGTAGTGTGGCCTCCTAATAAGCATATGCAATAGCACCTAGTGAGTAATGCATCCAGAATGTGCTCAAGCACCACAGCAAACTGAATGTGACCCCTGGCATGCATTTGTGACCCCTGACATGCACCTAATAAAAATATGAAACCCACTGTCAAGTATTCTGGCCATATGTTCAAGCCTCAGGCATCACAACAACAATGATTAAGGAAAGAGAAGAGGTTGTGATTGGGGTAGCCTTTTTAATGTTCTTCCCCTCAGTGTGGACAAGACTTACAGGTGTCTAACAAGTAGAATGCAGCAAATGTAGTGATGTCACCTCTGATACTTGGTCACAAGAACACTATGACTTCCACCTTGGGCACTTATTCTTTCTCTCTTCCTCTGGGAATCCCAAATCTGGTGTCTTACAAAAACCTGTGTAGAAAAGAGGTGGCCTGCAGTAGCCTCTTGCCCCATAGAACCTGTGGAGAAGGCCCTGCCCCAGACAATACTGAGTACAATTTCAACAGAGACCTTGGGCCCGAGGTGCTCTAAACCTTGTCTGAATTCTCGTCCACAGAGGTTGAGCGGTAATAAATATTTTGTTTTACGAATCTCAATTTGGGGAGACCCACACCACAGCTCCTTCATGACCTGCTTGTGGCTGTACCATCTCTGGTGAGGCTCACCTCCAGATAATAACACTAGACCTTTTCCTAGCAGAAGGCAGAGTTCCAACAGGAGGCAGAGCCCCTCTAACCAGGGTGGGTCCCAGCAGCCTCCAGACCTCACCTGTGTTATATTAGAGCCCTCACCATAGCTCTTGAAGCAGTAGATCTACTCAACAAATTTCCTGATACTCACAGTAATTCTTTCTGTCATTTTATGAGGATGGGCAGGGATACAGAAACCTCTAGCTCAATCCCTCAGCATCTTAAGGGGGAGATTAACTACAAAGTCTCACCCCCAGCACAGCAAGAACACTAGAAAACCAGTAGGGAAAACATGTAGAAATCCACCAAGCTGTTCCCTGCTAAATTGTTGTGGTTTTCTGAAAAGTTCCACCAAGTCTCTGCATCTCTTATAAATATAAAATATATCTTATTGTTGTATCTTTATAATTCTGCCAGACTGTCCCCCTACAAGTATCTAAGTTCAGAAATTCAGAATTTTACCTGCCACTTTTCCTCCCAATACCAAACTAGCCATTGCTCCTGCTCTTTATTGACAGAAACTGTAACCTAAGAACCTTATTCAGAGTTGAAATAGCCAAGATTGTGAGCATGTTAAGTCAATCTCTTCAAGCACAAAGCGATCTGTGCATAGAGCTATTCATCCTCTACTTAAAGCTGGGAATTATTGAAGCATCAATAAATAGGGTTTTTTCTAGTTATGCTCATAAAGAATTAAAGACACTTGTTTATGAGGCCAGAGATGTAGTTACAAAAGATAGAGCCCTTGTCTTTCATGCTACCAACCCAGGTTCGATCCTCGGCACCCAAAATGGTCCCCCAATTCCATAAAAAGTGATTCTTGAATGCAGAGCCAGGAGTAAGTTCTGAGCACAGCCTGGTGTGGCCCAAAAGTAAACAAAAAAAGAATAATTAATATTTGTTTAGCCCTTGCAATCTGACAAAGGTCTGAGAACATTGGATACATTTTGTATTACTTAAATCATGACAACAACCCTGTTTGTCTTCATCAGTTGAAGTCACACAGCACATGTTGAAGAATTAATATATGGAGTTAATGGTATAAAAGATATTCAAGAAATACTATGAAATGTGAAAATAAAGTTATGGAATATGCATGTAATAGCACTTCATTGGGCTGGAGCAATAGCACAGTGGGTAGGGTGTTTGCCTTGCACGTGGCAGACCTGGGTTCAATTCCTCTGTTCCCTCTCGGAGAGCCCAGCAAGCTACCGAGAATATCCCGCCCACACACCAGAGCCTGGCAAGCTACCCGTGCCGTATTTGATATGCCAAAAACAGTAACAAGTTTCACAATGGAGATGTTACTGGTGCCCACTTGAGCAAATCGACGAATAATGGGAGGACAGTGCCAAAGTGCTACAACACTTCATTAAAACACATCTACACATCTATGCAGTAATCTGATTATATAGTCTAATAATTTTCACTTGCTGGCAGTTTGTACATTTCAGTATGCACAGAATTTTAGTTACACTGTTTAGTAAAGTGTACCAGTTTTTAATGGCAATGATCCAGAGACTCACAAATAAATCTCTCAAAAGAGAGCAACACGAGCTCAACATGCCATAGAGATGCCCCTGCACCCTGCGCCAGGATGTTTCATCTGGGGCAATCCAGAAGGGGGGAATAGGTGCCCTCCCAACCCCAATAGAGTTCCTGCAGCCAAAAACCTCCAGAATTCAATTGCCACCATGCTCAAGGCCAATTTCCACAGGCTCAGACAAGCCTCAACCATGAGTGTATCTGCTGAAAAACCCAGTATGTGGGACTTGTGACTGAAATCTCCAGGCTTCATAGAATTGGGAATGGATGACTTCCTCCCATCTCCCTGTGCTTCTGGTAGCCTCGAAGTCACACAAAAAACTGCCACTGGTGCCATATAAGCTCATTATTGGCCGTAATCCAGAGACTCACAAATCTCTCGGAAGAGAGCAACACAAGACTAGCAAGCCACAGAGATGTTTCCGGACCCCAAAGTCACCATCCAGTTAAAGAAAAAATTAAATTAACCTCAACTGTATTACCACATTTAAAATTTTAGGATTCCTGAAGTGATATTTCATACTCTGTACCACTGATATACCACGACAAGGGCTTAATAGCTCTAGGGTGAAATATGATAATCTTCACACACATTTTCTTCTAAGGAAACTTTTTTGGATCATTTTAGAAATTTATTCATAAAAAGCTATGCAAAATAGGTCCTGCTTTCGGACCAGGCTCTGGAGGTTGGGGTGGAAACATTCAAAATATGGTGCTGGCCGCAGCACTGTTTACAATAGCCAGAATCTGGAAAAAACCCGAGTGCCCTAGAACAGATGACTGGTTGAAGAAACTCTGGTACATCTGTACAATGGAATACTATGCAGCTGTTAGAAAAAATGAGGTCATGACGTTTGCATATAAGTGGATCAACATGGAAAGTATCATGCTAAGTGAAATGAGTCAGAAAGAGAGAGACAGACATAGAAAGATTGCACTCATCTGTGGAATATAGAATAATAGACTATAAGACTAACGCCCAAGAATAGTAGAAATAAGTACCAGGAGATTGTTTCCATGGCTTGGAGGCTGGTCTCTCATTCTGGGTAACTCAGGGAAGGGACCACCAAGTAAAATGTGGTTGGAGGTCATGTGGGGGAAGGGTGATGCGGGCCGAATACAGACTAGAGACTGAACACAATGGCCACTCAACACCTTTATTGCAAACCACAACACCTAATCAGAGAGAGAGGACAAAGGGAATCCCTGCCATAGTGGCAGGGTGGGGTGGGGGGAGACGGGACTGGGGAGGGGGGGAGGGATGTTGGGTTTACTGGTGGTGGAGAATGGGCACTGGTGAAGGGATGGGTTATCGAACTTTGTATGGGGGAAACATGAGCACAAAGATGTATGGATCTGTAACTGTACCCTCACGATGACTCTCTAATTAAAAATAAACTAATAAAAAAATATGGTGCTGGGAAGATGTAATTGTGGTGGGATTGGTGTTGGAATATTAAATGTAATAAATTATTGGGGAAAAGGAAAAGAGTACCACTTCCCCAACAGCACTGTTTTACTTGTTACTATATTACTATGAAAATTAAAAAGTACAAACTTTACTGCTCTTAATTCTCAGCTCACTATGCAAATGAGGTGTAGAACGTGATAAATTAAAAATGTTTTGCCTAATCACAGCTCTTCTTGCAAAGTTTGTCTGTAACTGGTCCCTATATAGCTATTATTTAGTTTATACGTTGTATAGTTTTGTGGCTACCTTTTATTCCAGTGTTAAATATTATTTATGTTAGAAAAATGGGTGTTTGAAAGTGGTGGTTGACAAAGAAACAAAAAGTGGTAATGCTGGAAGTGAGAGTCATATATGAAATAAGTGGAGTTTTAAAAGATATATCTGGAGGTTCCGGTTGGGCTATACTTGGCAATACTCAGAGGCTGTTCCTAGCTCATTGCTTGGGGGTCATTCAGGGAACCAGAACCAGGTAGTTCTGGGGATCAAACCCAGGACTCATGCATCGGAGAATGCACCCTATCCTGTAGAGCTTTCCCTCCAGTCCGTAGAAGAAATATCTTTCTCTGGGAATCCTAACACTACACCTTCTAAGATTCTAGGCGTGTAGCTGACGGATTCAATGAAGGAAATGTTTAAATGTCAATGAGTAATATATTTTGATGAATAAATAGGATGATCTTTCCCTAGAAGTGAACACAACAAATAACTTTACTTCACAAAAGGATCTCTCAGAGATAAATAACAACATAGAGAAGCACAAGAAAAAAAAATGTTTAAACTAATATAAATTTTAGGAAAGAACTTAACTATTTTCCCAGGCACAAAAACAATGCCCACTCTCCATCACAAATTAACTGAACAATAAAACAAGGCAAGAGCTGTTCAAATCATGCTGATAAACTTTTGCTTAAAAAGAAAAAATCCTGACTCTCAGGATTTCTTAACATTTCAAATTATGGTGTGCTAAATAAACCTTGGTTTTATATTTTTTCATTTCATTTTCATACCTAACAGTAAGAGAGATAGTAGTCTTTTCACAATAGCTTTTAAAGATTAGAGGAAATTGTAATTTTCCCCATTAATTTTTAAGATTACTTTGAACAGTTTCATCTTGCACAGTTTTTGGCTCTTCAGTACAAGGTAAGCAAAGACTTCCTGTATTTATTAGTAGAAAAGTCATCAGGATATACATTAAAATAGTAACATCATTTTAAGGTGTTCTATTACAGGTAATTTCAAAAATTATCTCCATTTTATAATATCTCACAATAACTTAGATTTTTTAAATCTTCATCTACTTATTTATGCATCTCTTCCTTTAATATTTATTTAGTCTCTACTAAAATTAATACCTTGAAACCTAACAACCCCTGGCATTTAATTTGCTAAACAAAAGACGAAAAAGGCATGACCCTCCAGCAAGAAGGTCATGAAGTAGTTCAAATGTTTTCTACACTACAGAAAAATGTCACGGCATATGTCAGTGTAACAGGGATATGAAAATATGTGGGAAGAATGCCAAAGAGAAATCCCCGAACTTCCCCTGGGGAAGTTGGAGAGATCCTCAAGTTTTTCACACTCCAAAAGTGTTTCCCTCCAGCCCCAAGGATTAAATAGATAGTAACTGATCACATCGCTTTATAGTAAATCATGCGTTGTACTGAAATAAGACCTTTCTAGAGGACCAATTTTAATTTTTTTTTAGGTCTCAAAGACAAAAAAGTATGGAGCTCAAGCCTTCAAAAATGAACTGAGGGGGCTGGAATGATAGCACAGCGGGTAGGGTTTGCCTTGCACATGGCCGACCCAGGTTCGATTTCCAGCATCCCATATGGTCCCCCGAGAACCACCAGGAGTAATTCCTGAGTAGATGAGCCAGGAATAACTCTTGTGCATCGCCAGGTGTGACTCAAAAAGCAAAAAAGCAAAAAACATAAAAAGGACTCATGAGCTCAGGGATAATTCACTTGTAGAGCATTTGGCATGCACACACATGGGGCCCGACTTACATCACAACACTGTCCTTCATGACAAATGTGGTGCTGGCAGCACTGCCATTTGTAATCCAGGGAGCACCTCAGCCCAGTATGGGAGCACTGAAACCAAGGGTGTATGAGTTCCAGTCATCTGAACAACAAGAAAAGAGAAGGGCAGGGAGGGAGTAACAAGCTAATGAGATGAGGGGGAAATTCACTGAAATGTGTTGCCCAAAATTATTCAGATACTTGTTTAATCTGCTTCCTCAGCCTTTGAAGCATGACCAAAAGGCTTTCACATTGATTTGTCTTTGTTTTTGTTTTTCACGCTGCTTTATATAATTGCCAAATCTTTGTAAACAAAATGTTCAATAGCAAGGAGGAACACCAGGGCAGTTTGTCTGCTCTGGGCCCAGGACGCCGATTGATACAGAGGACTTCTGTGCCTCTAGTCTGTGTCATCTCTGTTTATACTTTGCCTTCAATTTTGAGTTTTTACATGAAAGTTTAATGTGTGTTTGGTGCCTAATTTAGTGATTTTTCTTAATCAGATTGTGGGTGTGAGATGACTTGACTTTAAAATTGACATAATGGACATGTCCTAACATTAAGATATGTAATTCGTGGATCAGTTGAATGGTTAAGGGTAGAAACTAGACCCCTGAGATTTATATAATGTTATAAATATATATTACTTCAATCATTTTTAAAAATAGAATTTAGAATTGAAAGCTCAGCACTGTGAGAAAGGGTTTTACAATCAGAGGATAATTTTAGATCCTTTTATGAATTTTTGTTTGGTTTCTTTGGGTTTTTTTGGGGGGGTCGGGGGAGGCACCCGGCGATGCTCAAGTGTTACTCCTGATTCTGTACTCAGGAATTATGCCTGGTGGTGCTTGGGGGACTATATGGGATGCCAGGGATCAAATCTGGGTTGACCTCTTGCAAGGCAAGTGCCCTACCAGCTGTACCATCTCTCCTGCCCCCTGTTAGAGTGTTCTTAATCTTTTATAACATGACCTCATTTAGAACACTATCCTTCCCTCATATGTTGAGATCATTGGTGACTGACAAGCTGCACTGCTCTTGAGGAAGCAAGGCTCACTTCCATGCCTTTCTGTTTCTCTGGTGTTTGCTCTGGCAGGCAATGAAGCATAGATAGCTTTGCTCAAAGTGCTGGGTCTGCCCTCAGCGGAAGGCACTAGGGAGTATGATATCCATATTGAACCATCTTGTGAGAAAGTTTGCCCATCTACAGATTGCTTCACCATGGGAAGTCTTTCCTCCCCACAATACCTGCTAATCTTCCCAGTGAGCTACTCCTTTCCCCGTGATTTCTCAGCAAAGAGGTCAGTGGGTCAATGTTAGGGTCAAAGGATACTGTGCTGATTCCCAGGTCTGAGGTTCCAGGAAGTGCCTGAGCCACTCCAGTGGTACTTGGGGGCCTCCAGGGCCATATCAGTGATGCTCAGGGTCTCCAGAGCTGTACCTGGCAATGCTCAATGCTCAGAGGGACATGTAGCACTGGGCTTGCACTGGGGTCAGACACATGCAAGGTAAAGTACCTTAAGACCCTGTACTGTCTCCCTGGATCCCTAGCCTTTGTTAACCAACAACAGACTCTGGACTTGAAGCTTTCAGCATGCTAGAAATATCTAACAAAAATTTAATAACGATGTTTTGTTTTTCTCCTGTATGGTAATGACTTATCTAACTAAAAATAGGCAAGTCCATTTAAAGAAAGATACTAAGAAAATAGCATAAGCAGGTGTTTCATGGATATGGTTAAAAATTTGCCCATGATCTTTGAAGAACTAAAGTTTGGAATTCTCAGAAATTTAGAAAAATCAGAGAATAGGAATCAAGAGGCTTATATTTTATTTCTGTAATTTTATATTTATATTTTATTTGTCATTTTATATTTTAGTTCTCTAATTTTATATTTTATTTATCTAATTTTATATATCTCTATTTTATATTTTATTTCTGTATTTTTAGAACAGTTTCAAATCATCAGTATATCTATATCTCGCTGTTCTCATCTGTTAATATTCAAGTTAATTTATCTGTGACTCACACAGTTGAAGCTATTGTTGATAGAGACTTGTTTTTAAGTTGGAATTCTAGTAAATATTTTTAAAAATACCATGTAATCCTTAAACTACAATGGTGTCAGAGTAGTGTTCACCTATTTTACATGAAATAGACCTGGATACAGAGAGATTTTGCTGTAAGACTATAGAGAGCAGATGTAAACTGCCAGTTAAAGACCCTATGCTCTTCTGGGGGCTGGAGCGATAACACAGCGGATAGGGCGTTTGCCTTGCATGTGGCCAACCCGGGCTCGAATCCCAGCATCCCATATGGTCCCCTGAGCACTGCCAGGGGTAATTCCTGAGTGCAGAGCCAGGAGTAACCCGTGTGCATCGCTGGGTGTGACCCAAAAAGCAAAAAAATAAAAAAATAAAGACCCTATGCTCTTAGACATTAACATTTCCAACCTAGGTCCTAAAGAAACATTGTAACCTTTGTTTTAAATCCCAGGATCTCAGTATGTTCACTCATTGCCCTAGACTGTTTTCCAACTTTGATTTGTGGAAATAGCTTAGGCCATCATCTGGACTTTGTGGCTCAAGCAGAATGACCCAAGACAGAAAGTATCTCAATTGGCCAACTTCCTTGCTGGCTGCCGGATGAAAGAATTAACTGCATCTTCCAAGTGCACTTTTTTTTAGGGGGGCACTTTTTAGCTTTTGGAGTCACACCCAGCAATGCTCAGGGATTACTTCTGACTCTACATTCGGGAATTACTCCTGGAGGGGATAGGGGGACCATATGGGATGCCGGGGATTGAACCCAGATCTGCTGTGTGGAAGGCAAATGTCCTACCCACTGTACTATCAGTGTGGTCCCTCTGTCTAGTGCTCTTAAAGGAGAGAGAAACCTACCCAGAACCAGGTAGCTCTGGGACATTTAAGACCGAAGAACACTGGAAGTAGTATTTTCCCCAGAATTCTGGCAATGAGAATACATTGTGATTGATCTCAGCAACTCTTCCTATTCCCATATTTTTCTACACCTGAAATACACTTGTATATATTTTATAAAATAATAAATCAGAATCTGTAATTACACTGTATACACTCAGTGGATGTTATAAAATGTTCTATAGTTATTGGCCTTTTCTGGGTTTAATCACTACAGTATTCTATTGCAGAAAGTCCCAAGAACATTAAAATGTAGTATATTTACTTGGATAGAAGGTGCCACCAGGGGCAAACAAAAATGAAAAGCTATTGTTCTTGGTTTGTATTTTGAATTATAAGTTTCTACAAATAATCAAAAATGTATTTTAAAGCTATTGAAACTTAAAAAACAATATTTGGCAGGCTGTTAGAAAATTATGTCATCTTTATCTTAAACATTAAATATTTTAAATATAAGTGATCTGTGAATGTATATTTTTAGGGAGGTAGGCAACTTGTAATAATATATCTAGTTATACCTATTTATTTAAACTTACTATTAGGGGCAAATGCATAATTACATAAAATTGGCCCATAACCAACACTCAACATGTATCTCTCATCTGAGAAGTAGTATTATAAAAAAAAAAAACACCTCTGTAGGAGCAATAGGACAGCAGGTAGGGAGCTTGCCTTGCATGCAACAGACATGAGTTCAATCCCCTGCATTACTCCTGGGCAGACCAGGAGTAATTCTAGAGTGCAGAACCAGGTGTAACCCCTGAGCATTACCAGGTGTAGACCCAAAACAAAACAAACAAAAAATGAAGCCTCAGTTAACATGCATTCTTGTTTATTTTGAAATAAAATTAAGTAATTTTATGTTAAACATGTTCACAGATTCTAGGGCATATGGAGTTCTAATGCTAATGCTTATTCACATTAAGGTATCATTTATATTATAATTTTGAAGTTTAGTCACCTTGAAAGGCTGACAAGTGAAGGTTCTATATAGTTTTTGGAATCTAGTAATCACGTGCTCATGCTTTTTTTTTTTAAATAAAAACATATTAAAAACTGAAATATGCTTTGGGGGACTTAAATTTTAGCAAAAGGTATGTGGCATCATTCAGATCAGAGATTCCCATAATTCTTACTAAGTTTTAACATAACCTGGTTGTTGCAAGACTATTAATATTATAAGGGAAAAATTATTATGAAGTTGACAGCTATAGCAGAGAGTAGAATAAAATTAAATATTCTGTGTTTAATTTGAATATTAAATCACTTAATATCACTTAAATATTCACTTCAACATTCTGTGTTGCTACTTCACAGTGGCACAGATAGCAATGTAAGTCCTTCAAAAAACCATCTAGACCTGAAGTCAAATAATGGGTTAGTAACCTGTGTGAGATATAACTAAATGTCACAGGATTGTGAATCAGTGTCACTGTGAACATTGCTTTTGCAAGTGAGAATTTGAGAATAATTTTGCATGGCACTAAGAGGAGCATTCATTAAAAACCCTTATATCTCTGTTAAATAATAGAATTCTTTTGGTGAGGCTATATGGAGACCACATTTTCAGGCAAAAGGAACACTTGTATAAAAAAAGGGTATTAAATTCGATAGCATGATGACAAGGAAAAATGAGTCAAAAAAGCTTACTAGAAGCGCTGAGTCAAACTAAGAAGTGAATTAGGAGGTAGAGCACATAATTCATGATAACATCCTCTTATTACAATCCTGACAATGTATCTTAGTTACATTTTTATATATGCCTTAACACTAACCTGCACCAACTCCCAGACTTTCCAGGGAAAATAATGTGTCTCTCATCCTTCCTTGTCAGCTAGCTCTATTCCTGACACAAATTGAGTACAGAGTAATTGTGTGAGATAATGAATTGATTGATTCATTGATTAATGGGTGACCCTGCTAATTGAGATTGCTATAAGTAGCCAATATTCATTTGACATCATTGCAACTAAAAGAAATGGTCTGACAAGATAAGAGACAATCTCTGAATCTTCTGTTATTCTGAAGCCAAATTAAGGTGGCAGATTTTCAGAAATAAAAGCATGTGTGTTTGTATAAAAACAAATGTATGTTAAGTGATTCATATGGAATTTGATGTGTAAATGTATGTTACAATTTATTTTTAAATGCTTTGTAGCAGACTGTAACTTGTACATAAAATACAAGGTTAAAACCTTGCTGGTACTCCTAGGGATGGGTCACTTCAGATGTAGCATCACCAAGACTTAGCACCGCAATGTGTACCAGTGACTTAATTCTTGCCTTCATCTGAGGAAACCATGTTGAAATTTTGCAACTTAAAATAAAGGTTTCCAGCCTACACTAAATAAATATCTGTCTCTGAGGTCTGAAAGCAGTATATTTAAAAAGTCCTAGTGATTCTATGCTGGATTTAGGACCAAAGTACTAATAAATTAAATCAGAGGGGGGAAATTAATAGGAATACTTTTATTTAGAGATCTCATTTAGAGATCATGTAGTGAGTCTCTGTAGAAAGTAGGATAATGGATTATGGCCCGTTAGTAAGGGTTGAAATGAAATGAACGGGTTCCACCAAACATTAAGCAGACAAAGAAGGAGGGGAGGTCCAATGATGTAGTATAGCGGATAAGTTGCTTACCTTGCACACAGCCATCCCTGGTTCAATTCCCTGCACCAAATATGGTCCCCTGAGGACCTCAGAGCAAAGAGCCATTGGTAAACCCTAAGCAAACTGCCAAGTGTGGCGCCAAAGCAAACGAACAAAAATAACTAAAGCAAACAAAAATCTTTTCTTATCAAAAAAGATAAGATCCCTATTCTCCAGTAGGTAGGAGGTCACACCCAAAAACTGCCCCACGTTTGCTGTGTAGTCCCATCAATGGCCAACATCCAGAGACTATAAAACCAGAAGACATCTTATAGCCTAGTTCTCCCTCTCCAAGAAACTGGCAAGCTACCAAGAGTTCCCTGCCCACATGGTAGAGCCTGGCAAGCTCCTCCCCATGGCATATTCAACATGCCAAAACCAGTAACAATAATGGGTCTTATTCCCCTGACCCTGAAAGAGCCTCCAATGAGGCATCATTGGGAAGGACGAGTAAAGAGAGGCTTCTAAAATCTCAGGGCTAGGACGAATTGGAGAAATTACTGAGACTGCTCGAGAAAATTGATAATCAACGGGTTGATGATGATGATGATGATGAAGAAGAAGAAGAAGAAGATGATGATGATGATGATGATGATGATGATGATGATGATGATGATGATTTATGATGATAATGATGATGATGATGATGATGATGATCAAAAAAGAATTGGGCTGGAATAGTAGATAGATAGTAAAGAATAGTAAAGAGATGAAAATGCTTACCTCATTTCCCTCTGATCCCGGTTCAGATCTCTGGAACCCCATATGGGCCCCTAAACACCATCAGGGATCACTCACTCTTGAGCACAGACCCAGAGTTTGCCCCTGAATACCACTGGATGTGACCTTAATGCCTCAAAATATCACTATCACTCTATCACTGTCATCCCATTGCTCATCACACTGAGTGTGACCAACTGGTGCTCTAGTGGGCACCAGTAACATCTCCATTGTGAGACTTTTTACTGTTTTTGGCATATCAAATATGCCACAGGGAGCTTGCCAGGCTAAGCCATGTGGACGAGATACTCTTAGTAGTTTTCCGGGCTCTTGGAGAGAGATGGAGGGATCGAACCTTCAAACCTGGCTTGGCCTCGTGCAAGGCAAATGCCCTACACTCTGTGCTATGAGTAATCAGATTATTATGGAAATGTGCTTTTCTCAGTGCCACTGAGATTTAAAAAAAAAAACAGGTCTGGAGCCTCAAAATAAATTAGTGATATGAATTAAGTAGAAGAGAAAACATCAGAGTATATAACACATAATTTGCTTTGTGTCTCTTAGTTATAACTTTATATTATAGTTTGTTTGGTGTTTCTTTGGGGAGGGGAATTGTGCCACATTTAACTGTGCTCAGAGCTTACTCCTGGCTCTATGATCAGGGATCACTCCTAGCTGGCTCAGGGGACCATATGGGGTGTTGGAGATCAAATGTGGGTCATACATGTGCAATGCAAGCATCCTACCTACTGTAATATTGTCCTGGCTCCTATTCTTGTACTATATAATGTACACATCGGATCAAAGTGTTTATGAAACAGCCTATTTTGCAATCGATGTGAGGTGCTGTATAGTTTACTAATCAAAACAAATATATTTTTGTTTAGTGTTATATCATTTACTAGTCAAAACAAATTTATTTTTGTTTAGCTCTTATATCAGTCATCTTAGCTAAGTAGTCCTGCAGTAATGAATAATTGAATGGCTTATAATGGAAAATATATTTCTTGCTCAATTTATTGTTCATCATGAGTCAGGGTAGTCATTACAGGTCTAGCTTTAGAGAGAATCTTCTGCATGAGACAGTTTTTCACTTGTGCAAGTACTGAAGAACATAGTGGGTCTCTATGACAGTTCATAAGGCTTCTGCTGAGAGGAGCTTGTGTCACTGTTCACATTTCATTGGCCAAAGAAAGTCACATGACTAAGTCACGCCTAATGGGACATTCGAGAATAATGATCTTACAGAAAGAGCAGTGGATAGTGTAGTTAGCAAGTAGTTTCTTTAAATATATACGTACATGTATGTGTATATGTGCATGTGTGTATATGTTTATATACACATATGTACACACATTTAAGGAATAACAACTCCTTACATTTCTTGCTTGTAAGATTTACTGAGATTTTGGTAAGAATTAATTCACCTAAACTCTTATGGGTAAACACTACTAAGAACTTGCTGCCACAAATCTATTTGTCTCTCTGTCACTTTACAATGACTAACGCAGCATTTTGTAATGGTGGTATTGAAGACTTTAAAAAATTTAAACTTTTGTTTCAGGTTCTTGATTTTGGCCCTGTATTTTATTGTCATCAACCAGAGGTGCTATTAGACAGAGACTCAATTTATGAAAGGTACTTCTTGCGATGTGGATATGGAAGAAATTTATAGATAAGATATAGTTTGAAACCCTTTCGCCACCACAGTCTGACTAGTATCAAGTGGCTCATTTTGTTTCCAGAGAATTAATGTTGTTTCCAAAAATTAGCTCTCATATGGCTCATTCAGGTAACCAGTGTTGAATATGGAAATTAGATTTTTGTTCATACAAGTTTATTACATTATAGTTTATGAATCGCAGTGGCTATGTGCCAGACTCCCTTTCAAGCTAAGCAGCCTCTTTGCTGTGTTATTCCAGCTGAGTCTTTTATTTGAAGTGTTTCTTCATCTTGGCTCATTTAGCCACAAACAGAAGTTGCCCTATGGGAGATAACATCTTATGTTTATTTACTTTACAGGATTATCACCTCTGGGCTCATTGCAAGTGCAAAACATAAGAAAAAAGAAAAATATGATTTCACAAAAGTCAGGCGTATTTTAATCTGACATTTGCTTATCTTTTCTTACATAGTGTGCTACCAAAAAATAAATCTTTGAATGAACATCAGGGAAGCCAGTCCCTGATTTGTTGCTGTTTTGTTGCTCTGCGGTTTGGATCAAGTCTACTACTTTTTTAATTCTGTTTTCTTATTTATCTTTAGTTTTGATTTTCAGGCCACACCCAGCAGGGCTCAGGACTACTCCTGGCAAGAGCCTTACCTCCTGTATTATCTCTATCTTTAGTTGGCCCCAGTTCCTTATATACAAACCATAGCATGAATTTCCTAGACTTCTTTCTATTTCCTGATTGCATTCTGTTTTGGAATTTTGCATAACCAAGTTAATTCAGCAAAATATTATAAAATTTGAGAATAATTATCTTTATATTTAGTAATGATACTAAGATTACTAATAATATGTAAGACTGGTCCTGATATTTAAACTTTTAAGTGATTTCTGCTTTTTCTTAACTTATACTATAGACTAACTATAATCTTTCCAGCATATATTTTATATAAGTACTTTTCTTAATGATTCAAATATGAAATTAATCACGAATGCCTGATATTGGTTTGTCAGGTTCATTGAGATATTTTTATATGGCCATTAAATTCACCCATTTTTAGTACTTAATTTTATGAGTTTTAGTCAAGTGTTATAGTTCTGCAATCATTGCACAATGCAGTTTAGGAAACTTTTATCAATCCAAAAGTTTCCTTATGATTATTTTGCTGTTACCCTTGTTCTATCCTTCATAAGGGAAAATTTATCTGCTATCTGCCTCTACTGATATAATATCTATAAATTTCATGAAGTAAATCATGTAGCTGCCTTCTCCTAGCATCATGGCTCTAAGGTGTATCAGTGTTATATACATCAGTGGTATAGACATCAGTTCCATTGGATTGATGACTAATATTCTGTTTTTATGTATGTCCTATTTTTTAAACATTTAAAATGTCTGTTTGTGGCTATTACGATTTGTATGTCTTTGGATATTTATATATGTAATATATAAATATAAAATATATGTTACATTTACATATATAACTATATAATATATTAAAATATATAACTATATGTATAAATCTCTTTTCAGTTCTTGCAGTTCTTTTCTCTTCAATTCCACCTGAGAGCAGAACTGCCATATCATATAGTTAGTGTACACTGAACATTACAAGCCAGTTTAAACTCTTTTTTTTCCTGAGTTATTAAATGATTTTATATTTCCACCTTCAGCCTAAGAGAGTCCAATTCCTGTTCATCCTTGCCTACATTTGGTATATTGATTTGCTTTTTGCCATTCTGGTAAATGAGTAGTAGTAATTCATTTTAGTTTTAAATTTGTACTTTTCTAAAGATGCATAATGTTGTACTTCTTTTCATCTGCTGTCATCCATTACATATGCTCATTTTACAGATATTATAGTGGCTTTGTTTTCTTAGTATGTGTTCTACTATGGAAGAGGAAAAACCACCTTCTATAAATGCATAAGAGTTCTGTAAAATTCAGAACTCTCCTGAGAAGGGTAGGGAAGTACCCGAGGAACTAGAAAGAGAGACACTGAGATCCTGACTTTTTCAGTGTTTTCTCTTGTACTAGGAATTGAGACACCTGCCTTCTGGAAGGCAGACCATGGAAAGAAATAATTGTTATTGACATATATGTCACTTTACCCAAGTTCCAGTTTAAAATGAAAATGCATGTATGTTGTATGGATGCATACACATTTCATTGCAATTATCATAGTTTCATAGGCTAGTCCCTTGTAGTAATTTAGTTTCTGTTTCCTTGAAACTGTAGATTCTGGGCCATAGCAATAGCACAGTAGGTAGGGCATTTGCCTTGAACATGGCCAAGCCAGGTTTGATCACCATCATCCCATATGGTCCCTCAAGCACTGCCAGGAGTAATTCCTTAGTGTAGGGCCAGGAGTAACCCCTGATTATTGCTGGTTGTTACCCACCTCTCGCCTACACACCAAAAAAAACCCTGTAGATTCTGATTTTTGGTTAAATACTTCAAAATCAAATGATTTAATCACATGTAAAAAATGATGAGTTAATAGAATTTATTTCTCTTCCATGGAGTCTAGTCAAATCCCATCTGTAAAATAAATCAGCATTTGATCATCTCAGAAATTACAAATTTAGTCGCATGATTTTCTGTTTTAATTAGGAGTAGAAATGAGTTAAATTATGAATTGATTTCCCTCTTTTATAATTGTCCAGAACATTTAGACATTTTGACTTGGCTTTTTCCTAAGATCCCGTGCTTTTCCATGGCATTTTTGTACCCTGAATGTATGCACTCTGAGAATATAAACCTCAAAAAGCTATATAGTTCACAACACAGTAGCAAGGTGGTGGTGCCTCAACCCTGACCAGCAAATTGTATATGACATTTCTAAACTAAAGTCTAAATTAGACAAACAAAGGAAATATACAAGCAAATGAAAAAAGACTTTAAGTTGATGCTCTATTTAAAAACTTTTAGGGAAAAGAAATTAGGAGAAAACCATAAAGAAATTTGTATTCTGGATGATTCCAGGAAGTTACGTGTTGAAATAATGATTATGATGGAGCGATAGCACAGCGGTTAGGCGTTTGCTTTTCACTCGGCAGGCCCGAGTTCGATTCCTCCGCCCCTCTCGGAGAGCCCGGCAAGCTACCGAGAGTATCGAGCCCACGCAGCAGAGCCTGGCAAGCTACCTGCGTGTATTGGATATGCCAAAGACAGTAACAATAAGTCTCTCAATAAGAGACGTTACTGGTGCCCGCTCGAACAAATCGATGAGCAACGGGATGACAGTGACAGTAAATATTATTGTCAGCTACCATTTATTGTACTCACTATGTATGTCATTGACTTCAGTTCTTTGCGTGCATCAGCTAATTATCACATGAGGAGAATGTAGTAATATGTCCATTTATTACGGGAGTAATCTATAGATTGTTCAAAGACAGGTAGTTGGTGGGAGGTAGGTGGATCTGGGATCTGAACCATGCAGTTTGGCAAAACTAATCTGGTGGCTATTACAGTAGTCCACATGAGAACAATGGCTTGAATTGTACCCTATTAATCTAAAACTACACTCATAAAATAATATTCTCCAGTGTTATTATCCTTATTTGTGAGATCTGGTTTATAAAGTTATATAAAAAATGTTTTCCAAATATACTTTATTATTTCATTGGTATCAACCTGGGTATCCTTCTTGGCTTAAAAAAACTCATAGTCTTCTTTCCATGAATTCCATATTAATGTGGTCTGGCTTCTTATCCACAGAAACATTTATAAATCACTCACTTGATCAAGGCATTAGTATAAATCTGCTAATGGAATTGAGTTAAAAAGCCAAAGCTTTGTTTGGATCGCACATTTGCATAGACAAGTAGTAAAGATTCTACTAGGATATGACTTGAAAAGTTATGTTCTATGGCGTAAAAATATATTTCATCATGTTCTTCATGGTTTTGCTCTGATTCCATGCCAGTAATAGAGAAATTTGTGAGCATTCTGCAGTTTTTGTTTTTACATTTAATTCTTTGACTAAGAGAAAAGCTCTAAAAGTACTTTAACATAAACCTCGTTCCTATCAGCAAGTTTAATCAAGTTTTTAGTTAATTGACATTCAGATAGAGCCAAAACATTTCAAGAGTAACATACTTATTTAGAACCCACTGAGTTAACAGATGGTTATGGACCAATGCAAAAGTTAACAAAAAGCAAAGTTGTATCATTGTTAGACTGAAAAGTGGCATTTTTATCAATGTTTTTCATGTTTGTGTGTGAGACAGAGGTTGGTTCAGCACCAGATGCTGATCACATAGCAACAGTGGATTTGTGAGATTATAAAGCTGAGGGAAAAATGAGGGTTAAACACATGGTACAATAGAGATTACTTATGCTAATGAATTTTATAATTTTTCTAGACAGGTTTGGATTAATGCTTATCCTGAATAAAAGATTATGTTAGGTTTGATTGTCACCATAAACAAATATTGAGCAGATCATTTATGTTCTGCATGAGTCAAGATTCCTAAAGGTTCAGCATAGCACTGTAGCACTGTTGTCCCATTGTTCATCTACTTGCTCGAGCGGCGCCAGTAATGTCTCCATTGTGAGACTTGTTGTTACTGTTTTTGTCATATTGAAACGCCATGGATAGCTTGCCAGGCTCTCCAAAGAAGGTTCAGCATAAACTGGAGAAAACTAACCTATCCCTAGCTATGCATGGGTGTGCTGGAATTTTCTGAAGGGGTGAAGGATGTATCTCTGTGTCACAGACTTCATTAACCAAGCTTTGAAGGAGCAATTTGGGACTGTTGTATAACATTGAGTTGTCCTTACTTCTCCTTCAGGAAGCTTAAGGTTTATTGAGCTACTCCCACAACAGTGCCTCTGAGGCACACCCAATTCCATCAAGCATTAAGAGTCCTGTATTGCTTTTCTCTTCCCCTTATGTCACTTGCATGGTTTAACAATGTCCTTTTTGTATAGACACAGGAAGACAGTTCATGTTATGCTTTTATAACATGGGAGTTAATTGAGTCCAAATAATATTTACTCCTGGGCATCCATATTTACTTGATTTAAGCCTCAGTTGCCGTTACTTCCTAGCACTCCAAAAGCAGGGTCCCGATGAAGGGACTGGATGGACCCAGGGCAAGTGATAAGCTACCCTGGCATCAAAAAGGGGCAAGCTAAGTGCCACAAGAAGTATAATAAGCTAAGAGCATGGTCATGTGACAAATTCTGTCATGACCCAAAAAGAAGTTACTGAATAAGGACCGTGCTGGGTTTAGAAAAGAGTAACTTGGCCTGAGGACTGTATTCTGGCACATAGAGCAAGATGTCCCCAGGATGAGCCAACCTTTAAGCTTAATACATCTCTTACTATGTTCATACAAAATGACTGGAAATAGCATAAGATGTAAACGTACTATGATTGTTTAAATAGATTACTAGATGAGGAAAGGAGAAAGCAATACACCCTAGATAAAATCCCATCCTTGAGTGGGTTTCCTAGTAATCTGAAGTGCTGAACCTTGAGATGAGATTTTGTCCTTGAGTTAATCTTTTAGAACTTCCCTTGAAAGAGTAGCTTTACCTCTGTTTGTTGTTATAACAATGTTCAACCCCACCTATGTGTACCTCACCCTTCATGATTTCTATATAACTCTGCTGTAAGGGGGAAGGGGGAATATAATGAAGGAGAGGACTTTAAGGAGTACGAGGAAGCTAAGATAATGGAACTATGATGACTGGTACTACGACCAAACTCCTTCTACAATTGTGCTGTAAGGGAAGAGATCGGACTACACTGGGGAGGAGAGAGAAATAAACCCTTTACCAATAAGACTGGGGCTCTGTTTCTCCGTTTCCCCGGTCTCTGTCCATCCGTTGCCATGGGCCGGCCAGGGGAACAGTTCTCAGCCACTGAACACTCGAATTCCACATGTGCTCACACTTTTCTTGGGAAACTCACGTGAGACCTCATTTGTCAAGTCTAGCAGTTGCTCCCTCACTTGTAAAGAGCACCATCTCTCCATCAGTGTCTGTCTTAGAATTCACCTCTGTCACCTTATAGTTGCCTGGGTTTGCGTGGAAGAAATGAGGAGTATCCTGGGTAGATCATGCACCCATACTTCAGCCAATGAAAGAGTCCGCCTCACAATGTTTGATCTTGCTTTTCAGAATGTGGGCAAAGTGGGTTTTGCTTATTCTTCTGGTGAATCTCAGTGTTTTTACTCACCGCCTTAAGATGTTGAACATATTCTAGACTATGTACTAATTCATTTGTTAGGTATATTTTGGGGGGCCATGCACTTTTTTAGAAGACTGTGCCTTCTGTGCATGACTATCATTTAAACAACAAAATAGCTATTTTTAAAAAACCTTTAAAGGCAGGCACTAAAAAAGACATATCACTTTTATGGGATTCTTTCAAAATATATAATCACCTCGGTCTGGCAATGAGAACATTAGACAACCCAATGCCAACAAATACTAGATCATTTTAAACATGTTAGAAAGGCAAATACAAAATAAATGAAAAGAATTCTTTAAAGACAGTATGACTGTGTCATGCAAGTTAGGAGATATCAATGACTTAACCTCTGCAATTTTACTCCCCAGAAATAATGAATCTTCATGTCTTAAGGTAGACTAAGTGTTTCTCATTGCATTTATATTTTCGTGCATTTTTAGGAAACATAGTCTACTATTATGTCTATTGTTACCTGGTTTATTGACATAGAGGTCTACTGTGAAAAAAATTCTCTGAATATTATTTTAAATTTTATTATAATTTTCTATTAAGGCATCCTGATTTACAAAGTTATTTATAGTTGGTTTTTAGTCGTACAATGTATCAACACTAATTTCTTCACCAGTGTCAACTTCCCTCCACAGTGTCTTCCGCTTCCTTCCCCCACCCTGCTCCCAACGTTACTCTTTGAAAAACATTTTTTTTTTACCATTTTCATTGACGTGCCTGGATTTATAATACTGTGCATTATACTTTTCATACAGGTATCATACCAACACCACACCTGCTCCCAGAATGCCCACTTCCGGTGCCCCAGGAGCCCCTCCCCAGCCACCCCAGCCCATTATGTAAGCTCATTAATATAGACAAAATATCCAGCTCCAGTTACTGGCCATTTGTTGTTCTCTTACCATTTTTTTTATATCCCATTCATAAGATAGACCTCTTTTAAAAAATTGTCGTGGAGGTATTGACATATTCACATATATTAGAAAATTAAAGCTGTCTTGAAAATTCACAAAATTACAAGTTGAAATTTTTATAATATTTCTTAAATTCTCTTTTTTTCTCATTTTCTCTGTATTTTCTCTTCTTTGATTGCTGGAGTTGTATAACTTGTCTGCAGCTCACTGATTAGATTTTCAGCTTTATGTATTCAGCTGCTGGAAAACTTGCTTCTGTGTTCTTTAGCTCCTTCATTTCTACTTGAGTCAGTGCTTTCATTTTTTTTCTATCAAAGTGTCTACAAGTTTATTGAATTTTCTGTACACATTATTTTTTCAGATAACACTGAGGATTATTCTTCAAAAGTTTTCTCTGGGAAGCTTAGGAAGAGGTGGACTTTTGTTACTGTCCATTGATGTTGCTGATTTCTTTATTTTTCATTATTCCTATTTCTGTCTGGGAACAAAGATAAAGTTCCAAGTTATCCTCAGCAGTCATCAGGTGCTGCCATTTTCAAGATCAGGCGAGTACTTGTGACTCTACTAACTTGTTGCAGTAATGTGACCATCAAGCTCCTTTCACCAGCTTGAAACATTTCACAAACAGGTGAAATGTTTATACTGAGACTAGAGAGACAGTGCAGTGTTTAGGGCATTTGCTGAGCCAGGTTTGATCTCTGGCATCGCATATTGTTTCCTGAATGCTGAGCCAGAAGTAAGCCCTGAGCACTGCCAGGCATTAACCCCACATACGCAAGGAAGAGAAGGAGGTAGGGATGGAGGGGAAAAGGAGGGAAAGCAGGAAAAATGGAAGGGCTAAGTTTCAGATCAGAATTTCCCCAAGGTGCCCAAGTCCTTATGTCCAGAACCCTGATTGGCAACTAGTAGCTCTCTATCTTGATGGCTACTCCATGCCTCTTCTCTGCAATTCTGGGTGACCTGTGCACCACCAACCATCTTTCAATCCCAGGTGCACCCCCTTCTGCACCTCCCTCACATGGTGCCTCAGACTCAAACTCTTGCAGCACCCATCCTGTTTCTCAGCGCTGGGCAGCCTGTAAGCCAAGAGTACTCTATTCAACACTTGGGTGTCCACACATACTGCATGCCTGCCTTTCTCCAGTCCTGGGGCACTTGCATGTGTTGGAAAGAGCGCCCGCTTGTTTCCACTTCACAGTGGTCTAGGAGACTCCCTGCAGTTTCTCTCAGGGGACTGGCTTTGCAGCCAATTTAATCCCCTGTGATGTTTGCTGCTATGTGCCTCACTAACGTTCCAAGTAAGCCCCTGGTATCTCTTCAGAAACAGGTAGCGGGATCAGGAGAAGCAGCTGAGGATCTTCCCTGAAGCTTTCCTGTCCTCAGACTATCATGGTAGGCATGGCACCAGGTCACCAGACATGAAGAAAATCTCTCTCCCTGT
This sequence comes from Sorex araneus, assembly GCF_027595985.1. Taxonomy (NCBI): domain Eukaryota; kingdom Metazoa; phylum Chordata; class Mammalia; order Eulipotyphla; family Soricidae; genus Sorex; species Sorex araneus. The sequence goes on from NC_073303.1 coordinate 82,317,361, forward strand.
GGGCTCTGAGTAACCCTGCCTAGCCCGACCTCCACCCCTACCCCCCATCCCCAAGCTCCCTGGGAGTTTCTTGTGCATAAATGCAGACCTCAGACTCAACAGCACTGCAGCTCCTGGTCCTGCCCAAGGCTGTACTTGGGGATGCTCTCTTCTTAGTTCTGTCTCCTGGCATCAGTTCCCTTTCTCTAGGCTGTGGTCAAGCTCCGTTAACTATACCTCAACTCTCTAGTCCACTACTCTCCCTAATGGAGAGAAACCAACTCTGTAGATGGTCACTGGTCTGTCTGGCCCTTCAAAATCTTCTTTAGATAGGACTGGGGGTTTTTTTGTTTTGTTTTTGTTGTTGTTTGTTTGCTTACAAATTCTGGAGCTTTTTCATTTTGCTCCATAGTTCTTTATTCTGGTCCACATCCTCAACCTTTATTTGTTACTTTTTCCCCCATTCCTTCCCTTGCCTTCTTGTTGTCAGTGTTGACATGTGCCCGGGATCACACACTTGGTGGTGGCACTTCCACTTACTTTGTTGCAGTCTGCTGTTGTACTTGAGGCACCAGTCATCTCACCAGCAGTGCCGGAAATCGCTCTCAGCAACGTAGGATGGGATTGAAGCACTATGCCAGCTCTGTCACTGAGCTATAACCCCAGGACTCCCAAAATCTCTTCTGCTTGTTTAAAAAGCAGAAACCAGTATATCAATTCTCTGCTTAAAATTAACATTTTATTTACACCATATGTTTTGTTTTACAGAGCAATTTGAGACTTACAGGAAGTTGAGAAAATTAAAGAGTTTTCATATATTGAGCTTCCTTTTCTTCCCTATTATTAATACCTTGTTAGTGTGGCACATTTATTACCACTGAACCAATATTTCAGCATAAGTAACAACAGTTCTAAAGTCTACATTAGGATCACTGTGTGTTGAACAATAAGTTTTGACCAGTATATGATGTAATGCATATAAAATTACATATCACCAGAATAATTTCCTTACCATAAAAATTCCCAACACACTATTCATTCCTCCTTTCTCTCCGCCCCCTCCCATATACACAACTGGCAGATATCAAATCCCCCCACCCTCACACTCCCCACGGTTTTGCCTCTCAGAATGTTTGAAGGTGCAATTTTACACACTGTGTGTAAACAAATACTTGACACACTGTGTGTAAACAAGTACAGTTCTAATACACAGTATGAAGAAAATAGCATTGTTCAATTAAGTAGCTTCCAAAGTATGTCAAACGAACAGCCTTAACAGTTCGTTACTTAATAATAGCATCCAAAAGGCCGTTATTGTCATACTCCACAATGCACATCAGTTGTATAGTTTTCAAAATTTTAACCACATACAAAAAATACAATTTAATTAGGAGCAATATTTTAAATATTAAAACTGCTAATCAAGACATACTTTATTTTGCTTAATTAAGTAAAAAATTCATGTATACAGTTGCTCACATAGGAGGTAGGTGATAGGATTGATACAGCTCCTAGGATGGTCACAGGATAAATGGGAAAGTATAAAACACTTTGGCAAGTATTGATTATTGAGAAAAGTGCTAGACTTTAAGGATTTATGTAAACCAATGTGACAGACACATTGGTTTTATGTATTCATTTTTATGTGGACATTTATTTGACTAAAGGTATAACATAAAGATGAACTTCAAATATTAGAAACCATGTGTCCGGTGTTAGTTCTCTCTTGTAGTATGTGCTTATTTTTGACTGAAGGAAAATACCTTAAATTTGTCTTTCAAATTTTATAGACATTTTATATATTTGAAGTCTTTGCAACTATTTGCTTCCAGATCAATTTGGACTGTGCATGATATTTTGCATAGCCTTCCAGATTAAAAGGATGGTAGAACAGCTTGTGCATAGACCTTGGGTCTAATTTTTGAAAACCTATGTAAGCTCTGACTGGATAGTTTCTGAAGTGTGTCTTTATAGTTTCTTAAATAGTGAAGCAGATATTTGAGGAAATATATATTGTTGGTATGAAATTAAAAGAGGGTAAAAACTATTGTTTTTTTTCTGGTTTGGTTTGGTTTTTGTTACGTAACACTAGCTGCTTCAGGAGTCATTTCCACTTTGGAATTTCATTATTCTCAATAAATATTCTGTCTTCTGAATCAACTATGGGCACTGGGTATGGTTTTTGTTGTTTTTTGTGGGTTTTTTTTTTGGTAGCATTACGGTGATTTCTTTCCTCCCTAAATATAATGATGAAGATAGATTTCTTGTAATATATCATTGATGGTTCATCAATTGAAATAGCACTATATTTTTTCCAGAAACTATTCATAGTTGTGACAAGATGTTTAATACTTTTAGACTTATTCATACCAGAATGGACACAGCTGTAATAAATGATGACCACCAAACTTTGTAACAATAAAATGGCTTTCTAATGTGTGTCTCCAGCTCTGAGTATTAATATTCCCCTGAATTTCTGAACGCCACTCTTTCCCCCCCCACACACACACAGAAATCTGTGAAGACAGATATTGACCAAATGACAGGTATAGAGGTAGGAGAAAGCTGCATTAAATTAGAATGTGACAAAAAATTTCAAAATCTTTGTCACAATGCAGCGTTCAAGTAACATTAAGTAGAACAGTATAAGTAGACCAAGAGAATCAATATGCTGAAAGGACCTTTTTAAACTTGCTGGTTTTAGAAGCAAGTTTACCCTTGCTTAGTAGCACGTGCTCAGTGGCAGCTTCTACTTCAGGCCTCATGGTACTACCATGTGTGAGGTGACTTCCTGCTTAGCCTTTAGATTTAGAATGCTGAAGGTTATATTCCAGAAAACCATGAGAGCAAAGCTAAAGTATTAGATCCACAGTTCTTTGTAGTGTTTATGTCATTTCAAACTATGTGTATTTAAACAGGAGCACATATTTTGTAAATTAACATGAAGATAAATATGTCCTAAAAATGGAAAATAGTCTTGACACCTATTTTCTCTATTTCTATCACTTCTCAGATTAATTTTGTTTCGCTTAAATTTTTCCCCTCAGAGATCTGTTGGGTTTTTTTTTATATAATTTAATTTTACCATAGAGCGTTGTGGGGAAATAAAACCTTCTGATAGGGTTAATCTGGCTACACAGATAGCCATGGGGGTATGGTCATAATCATGATCTTTGACTGGATCTAAGCTAGTAATATCTTGTGATTAATCAAAATGGGCTGCATTGCATTTAGTATATTCACAGATGGGCCAGGGAATCATCAGAGTTCTTTTGAATATTTTTTTTAAATCCCTTCTAGGATAAATTTTTTTTTTACTTTAATCAGATTGAGTTTACCAAATAAATCAATAGGAAGAAATTTTAAAGTACAGCTTTGCTGGTATTATAGAATTTTAAAAAGAAAAATAAAACTTACTCTTTGATACAATGTGTCTTTATTTCATCGTACTTGCTTCACACATTTTTGTTTTCTTATAAAATTTTACAAACATTCCTCTTCATTTGTATTTGAATAAAAACATAAAATGTAGTATCAAAATAAGGACTGGAGAGATGTTCCAGTGGGTAGGGCGCGTGCCTCACACATGGGCAGCCTGAGTTCCATGCCCAGCACTACATAAGGTCCCAGGGCCCTGCCAAGAATGATACCAGAGCACAGAGCCAGATTACACCCTGAGCACAGCCCGAAAACCAAAACAAAAAAATAAAATCCTGCATCAAAGTGTACTTCATGGAAACAATGGTATCAAGATGTACTTTCTAGAAAAATAATATTAGAGGTCTATTTTGTTTGGGTTTTTTGTTCCATGCTTGTTTTCTTTTCTTTTTTGCTTGTTGACCACATTCAGCAGTGCTCAGGGCTGACTCCAGCCTTTGTGCTCAGGGAACATGCAGGCAGCATTTGGGAGACTCTGTGTGGTGCAGGAGATCAAGCCAGGGTCAGTCATGCACAAGACAAGTGTCTTAATCCCTGTACTATACCTTCAGTTAAATATTTAGGTTTCAATTGCTCTCGGCATAAAAGTTTTTTTAAGATATTAATTAGCCCTTTTCTAATTATGTAATTCCAGTCTAACTGACATCTGATAACAAAGAGCTTGACTCTGGTAACTAAATTACTTGAAATCTTTCTAAAATCTGGAGTGCAGCAAGAGGTCTCCTACACAAACTGCTTACTGTATGTGTCTGTTATCTCAGACAGCCTTTGGACCTTAAAAGAAAACGATTTCATAAAACAAACATGAAAATTTTTTTTGAGAATTAAAAAGCTGTTCATGATTGAATTTTAGCCATACAGTATTCCAACACCCGTCCCTCCACCAGTGTGCATTTCCCAGCATCAATGTGTCCCCAGGTTCCCTCCCGTCACCCCTACCCCTCACCCCCTGCCTGCCTCTTTGACAGGTGCTTCTCACCCCCTGCCTGCCTATTTGACAGGTGCTTTTCTTCTCTCTCTCTCTCTCTCTCTCTCTCTCTCTCTCTCTCTCTCTCTCTCTCTCTCTCTCTCTCTCTCTCTCTCTCTTTCTCTCTCTCTCTCTCACACACACACACACACACATTGTGGTTTGCAGCATTGATGCTTAATATCCCTTACCTACTTTTAACCCTCAGATCTTGTCCAGCGTGTTCATTCCCAGCTATTATTGTCATAGCTGTCACTTCTTTATCTTACCTACCCTCTGTCCCTACACACTTGTGATTAGTTCAAACCATTGACCAGTACTCCTAACCCCTGTTTACCCTGGCCATGGATATTATTCTTCTATTATATATATATATACATATATATATTATATGCCACAAATGAATGCAGTCATTCTATATCTGTCCCTTTTTTTCTGACTCATTTCATTGAGCGTGATACTCTCCATGACCATACATTTATAGGCAAAGTTCATGACTTCATTTTTTTTTCCGAAAGCTGCACAATATTCGATTGTGTAGATGTGCTGTAGTTTCTTTATCCATTTGTCTGTTCTTGGGCACTCAGGTTGTTTCCAGATTCTGACTATGGTGACTAGTCAGAATGAACATAGAGGTGCGGATGGTGTTTCTACTGTGTGTTTGGGGCCCACAGGATATAACAAACATGAAATTTTAAAACAAACCAAAAGAAGTAAATTGAACTGTCTACACCAGAGCTACACATGCTGGACAAAACTCAATAAACCTATGTCTGTTGTTCTATAGTCTTCGAATTAAGTAATTGGTAAAAACCTGGAATTTAACAACCTACTTTTGAGGCTGAATTACTGTCTCATCTGTACCAAAACAAGAATGATTTTTTTGTCTCTTTTTTTTCTAATAGGAGACCTGGTGAACCTCCCTTGATTAAAGGCTGGATTCCTTACATTGGACAGGCTCTGAAAATACAAAAAGATCCCTTTGGTTTCTTTAAAACTCTTCAAAGCCAACATGGTGACATTTTCACTCTTCTCATTGCTGGTAAGCACAAGCTCTGTAAATACCATACACGTGTCATAATTGCCTGCCGGTCCTATCTATCATATCTGTTCACTTATTTTTTAAAAATTTCAGTGCCAGAGTGATAAACATAGTGTGTAGTTTGCTTGCCCTACATGGTGCTGACATGGGTTCAGTTCCTGACCTGGTTTTAATCCACAGCATCCCATATGGTCCCCCAGCCACTGCCACAAATAATTCCTGAATGCAGATCCAGGAGTAATCCCTGAGTACCCCCTGGTGCAGCCCCCAAACTAAGAATAATAAATAAAAGTCAGTTATATTTTACTTGTATAATCCTGTTTTAAAATTTTGAATCCTATGTTCAAATGGTTAGATGCAGTAAAGTATTAAAATTGGCATTTTTATTTTTAATGCATTTTTCAAATGATTCATGTGATATATCAAAATAGTTTTGTATCTTTGTTTTGTTTTGGTTCACATCTAGCAGTGCTCAGGGCTTATTCCTGGCTCTGCGTCTAGGGATCACTCCTGGCTGGGCTCAGAGGACAAAATGAAATATTAGGAATTGGACCCAGGTCAGCTATGTGCAAGGAAATCCCTTGCCCACCGTACTATCACTCCAGGCATAGGAGTTTTTAATTTCTAGTGGTGAGTTATGTATTTAAACTGCAATAGCAGACAGCTATAGTTGAATATGTACTAATACTTACGTTTAATTTAAATAAATTCCAGTAAAGAAGTCCTGTTAATATTATGGTTCTAATGATCAGTTTGCAATATAGCTCATTTGGGAAATACAAAATGAGCAACAGAATCTTCCACCCTTGTCCCATAATGTGACTACTGAGTGTATGTTCTTTTATGATGAGCAAATGATTGTCATCCCCAAAAGCCTCAAGGGACATGGATGTCATCTTAATAAAGAAATTAAAAGGTACATCTTTTCATGAGAAACCACATAAATTCGTGACCTGTCACAGAAAATAGTTCTCTAATTGGTTTTGTGTGGTGGTACAGCAGAGTCATTTTCCCTAGATGTCATTCTAGCGAAGCACCACTGTACATCATTGTCAAAAGCCAGTGAAATCTCCCTAATAAGAGAATACTATAATCTGGTCATCCTCATAAAATAAAAAAGTTGGTTCGTGTTCCATTCTTTCAACCAGTATGTGTGACTTAAAACTTCAAGAAATTCCATTAAAAAGCCATCTAGCCAAGGAGATTACAAGCTTATAACTATTGAGATTCTATTTTAAATTCACACTGGGTTTGGGTTTCTGTTTGTTGATTGAACAGTTCTATTCTAAAGAGTTAACCTGTTTTCCGAATTCCCCAGGTATGTCTCTACCTAGCATTAAATCTTTGAAATAAATAACATCAAATTTTAACTTATGCAATCTTGATGTAAAATTTATTATATGTGTAACTCATTATAATTTTTGTAAATAATTAATGACACAGTTTGCATCATGTAGCTACTTTGACAGTAAAAACAATGTTGAGCAGTGAAGGATCATGTGTGGGTAGGTCATATGAAGTGCTAGAAAATTTCTTAAACCTAGTCTTAAGAAAATAGTTTGATTATTTGTTTGTTTGGGTTTCACAGTGGCAATGCTCAGAGTTTACTCCTGGATTTGAACTCGGAAATTAGTCCTGGTAGTGCTCAGGGGACCATATGGGATGCTGGGTATTAAAAACCAGGTCAGCCACTTGGAAGGCAAGCACCCTACCCACTTGACTATATCTCTGGCCCCTAAAATTTTGACAAAGAAAGTAACTGAAAAACGTACCTCGTTTCAAATTTACTTCTCAATTTTATTTTGTATATATGCAAAATAAATACTGTCACTGTCACTGTCATCCCATTGCTCATCAATTTGCTCAAGTGGGCATCAGTAATGTCTCCATTGTGAGACTTGTTGTTACAGTTTTGGCATATTGAATTAGCCATGGGTAGCTTGCCAGGCTCTGCCATGCGGGCGAGATACTCTCCGTAGCTTGCTAGGCTCTCTGAGAGGGGCAGAGGAATTGAACCCAGGTCAGCCAGCGAGCAGGGCAACACCCTACCCGCTGTGCTATCGCTCCACCACCCTGAAAGCGCCCATTGCATATATATATATATATAATTTTTAGAGCTGTCATTTGTCTGAAAATATAAAGATCAAAATTGGGTTAACTTTTATATATACATATCAAAAGTTAACCCAATTTTGATCTTTATATTTTCAGACAAATGACAGCTCTAAAAATTTTTAAATCAATATTTCATATCATCTGCCCACAGCATTCTTATCTCTTTTAAAAACATGGCAAAGGATAGATATTGCTTCTACCTTATGATCTTTGTGAAATAGGCAACTTGCCTATTTGACACTTGTCAATCATTTAAAAATATCACACTGGTACAAAAAGTTAATTTTTCTCTAAGCATACATGACCTTCAGGATAACTTTTAAGATTTTCTTTGTTAAAAAATTTATATTCATTTTATGAATGTATATGTGTTTTCCTAACTGTCTGATTAAGGATTACAAAGAAACTCTGGTTTTGCATCTCACATTAGCAGATGGTGGACAGATGGTTTAAATTAATATTAATTTTGGAAAACTTAGCTTAAATTGTTTATACTGAAGATTAAAAGTTGGAAAGCCAGCTAATATCTCTAGGGTTATTAGGACTTCCAAACCCACTTGAAAAGTGAAATCCAGAAAATCAAAATATCTACTTTCAAAGCAATCCACATCTTAATTAGGAAGACAGTAGGTAAAACACAATACTTGACAATGACAAGAATCCAAATATGAATGAGAAATGGAAAATATAGATCCCAAAGTAAAAGAAGCTGGAAAAGAGTGAGAATTTTAGCACAAATAAGTTGCTTTCGTTAATTTTTTTGTGATCAGAAAGCATCTCTAGTTTTCAAATCTATTTACTTAGGCACCATGATTTACAATATTGTTAATAGTAATTTTTCATGAATACAGTTTTGAGACTGTAGAATTAGTACAGCATCTAAGGCACTCACTTTGCAGGCAGCCAGCCTAGGTTCAATCCCCTGCACCCCACATTGTCCCTTAAGCATTGCCAGGAGTGAACCCTAAGCACAAAACCAGGAGAAACCCCTGTGTACAGCCTGGTTTGGCACAAAACCAAAAACAAAAAATACATAGCTGTGGGGCTAGAGAGATAGTAGAGCTGATAAGGTGCATGCTTTTCACGCAGCTGACCCCTAACCCTGTATACAGTCCTCTGAGCACTGCAGCACCAGAGTGAATCCTAAGCATAGAGCCAGGAGTAATTCCTGAGTACAGCAAGGTGTAGCTCCTAAGTCCCAAAATAAAATGTTGCCACCCCACACTCACCACCTGTTATCAGCACCCCTTCAATACTAACTAACTCTTGTCTCCTTTATCTGTCTGTCTGTCTGTCTGTCTGTCTATCTGCCTCTCTCTCTCTCTCTCTCTCTCTCACACACACACACACACACACAACACACACACGCCCACACACACACACACACTCTCTTCATGAATTAAATTCTTTGGCAGACTCTAAGAATCTGTTATCAGTGACCATTATTTTCATCATATTATTATTTTATACTCCACATATAAGAGAGATCACATATTTGTTCTCCTGCTAAGTTTGCTCAGCGTGATACCCTCTAGTTTCATCCAACTTGCAGCAAATTGTAGGATTTCATCTTTTCTTAAAGCTGAGTAGTACTCTATAATGTACATATACTACATTGGGGCGGGGGAGGGGGAGGTGAGCAACACCCAGCAGTGCTCAGGGCTTACTTCTGATTCTGCAGTCAGAATCACCTCTGGCGGTGCTCGGAGGACAGGGTGGAATACAAGGGTCAAATCCAGGTCGGCTGCATTCAAAGCAAGAGCCCTACCCACTCTACTATCTCTCTGGCCCCTGTATACTACAATTTCTTTATCCACTCCTCTGTTCTTGCTCACAGCGTTCTTACCAGCTCTTGACTGTTGTGAATTGTGCTTCAACAAGTATAGGAGTACAAGCTGCTTTTCAAATTTATGTTTTAGTGTTTTGGGGTTAAAAAAGTGGTATCTCTAAGTAATATGGAAACTCAGGTCTCAATATTTTTAGAAGTTCCCATACTGTTTCATAGATGTTAAACTAGATGACATTTCTACCAACAGCGAATGCAGGTTCCCTTTTCACAACATCCCCACCGGCACTATTGTTTTCTTTCTCTCTGTCTCTCTCTGTCTCTCTTTATTTGTTTTTTATTAGGAGTTCCTACACAGTGGTGGTGGTCCTGGCTCTATGCTCAGGAGTCACTGCTGGCATTGCTCAAGAAACAAATGCAGAGCCAGAGATTAAACCCAGGTCACAATCATGTAAGACAAGAGTCTTCGCCCCTGTACTAGTTGTACATCCTTTCCCCCCCACCCCCAATATATGCCATTTTCTAATATATGCCATTCTCACTGCTGTAGATGATATTTCATTGTTTTGATTTGCATTTCTCTGATAATAGTAATGAAGAGCACTGTTTCATAAAATTATTTATTATCTTGATAGTCTTCTTTAAGGAAATATCAGTTCAGCTCCTTTCACCATTTCTTGATGTTTTATTTCTGTTGAGTTCTGTGAGTACTTTATAAATCTTGGATTTTTGTCCACTCTCAGATGTATGGTAAAAAAATATTTTCTCCCATTGACTAGGGTGTCTTTTTATTCTAGTCATTATTCTTTCACAGTGCAGAAATTTTTTAATCTGGTTGTACCCTTTATTTTGCTTCTCTTTTTATCACTAATGGTACTGAATTAGGCATTAGAAGATGCCTCTGAAGTTGATATCATGTAGAGTTCTGCTATACTTTCCGTGATATACTCTATAGATTTGCATGTAATATCAGGGTCCTTAATCCACTTTAAACAAACTTTTGAAGGAACTTTTGTGTATAGTGTGAGATAGGAATAAAAATTTATATTTTTTGCATATGACTTACCAATTTTCCTAGCATGTCTTGAAGAGGTTTACCAGGCTCCATTTTAAGCATCTAGCTTCTTTGTCAAAGATTAATTTACCATATATCTGAGAAGTTCTCTTCCATGGATATAATGGTACCCACGGTTGTGTTAATCCTTCCAATCCAGAGGGAGGAATTTCCTGTGTCTTCTATGATTCTCTGTCTAAGACTTTCACTTCCCTTGTTAAACTTATTCCCAGGAATTTGATTTGTGGGGCACAACTTTGAAATGCACTGTTTTATTTCCCTCTCTCTTCGACCTCATTATTTGCGTAGAGAAATATAATGATATCTCTATATAGACTTTGTATCCTTCCACCATACTGTATGTTTTTTTTTAGGAGAATTTTAGTTTTAGGATGTTCTCTGTTTAGTATCATATCATCGGTATTTATAAGTTGACTTCCTTTTTTGTTTTGTTTTGTTTTGTTTTCGTTTTGGGTCACACCTGGCAATGTACAGGGGTTACTCCTGGCTCATGCATTCAGGGATTACTCCTGGCCATGCTCAGGGGATCATATGGGATGATGGGAATCGAACCTGGGTTGGCTGTGTGCCAGGCAAATGCCCTACCTGCTGAGCCCGGCAAGCTACCAAGAGTATCTCGCCCACGTGGCGTATTCACTATGCCAAAACCAGTAACAACAAGTCTCACAATGGAGACGTTACTGGTGTTTGGTTGAGCAAATCAATGAGCAACGAGATGACAGTGATACAAAAGTTGATTTCCTCTTTTTCAATTTATATCTCTTTAAAATCACTTTCCTGCTCAATTGCTGTGGCAAGGACTCCTACATGTTGAAGGCAAGGACTTACACATGTTGAGTAATAGTGGTAAGAACAGAGAAATAATAACTTTTTTAAAGAACTTTATTTGTGACAGCTAGTTATTTGAAAAAGTCATTTAACAATAGTTGGTTGGTAACCATAACCAGTTTCTACATTCAAGTTTTATTTTTTTTTATTTGAAATAAACCCCATAGTCTCTTCATATGCCAGAGAGGGAGAGGGTGAAAGAGAAGGTGAAAGGAAATATGGAGGGAGGAGAGGGGAAGGTGAGGAGAGGGACTGACCTGCATATAAACAATAATAGCTCTGAAGTGCTCACAGCCTTGACTGCAGTGAGCCCATTAGCCAGTAGTTTGTGCTCTATGCCTGAAAATAATTTTATCTCTTTGCTTTGCTTTGTTTCTTTTCTTTATCCTATATGTAGAAAATTTGTAAGTATCTTAGTGAATAATTTTTTAAATCTTAAAGATATTTAGCAAATTATTTAGTGACAGCAAAAAAAAAAAACGAGATTCACCACCTGTGAGAATACAGTTTTCCCTTAAATTATTTATTTTTCGCAAAATATGAAAACCAACTCCCCTTTATAAGTTATTTGTCAGGCAGATGCTGGTAATTTTATTTAATTAAGCTTTTATGGTAAAGCAGGTGTCATAAAATATGCCAAATACAGTTAAAGTCCATTTTGCTCTCCTAGGGCAAAAAAAAAAGAAAAAAATGTTTAAAGATTTGGCTTTGGCTTTGGAATATGACAAGAATATGTAGAATATGACAAGAATGCTAGCTTTCCCCCTCATTCCTAAGCCATTAAATAAATCAAAGGAAGTCGGATAAATAAAATCCAAGATATTTATTTTAGAAAAAAATCATAGCACATGGATATTCATGTCTATTAAAAACTTATTATGCTGTAAAATTGTAAAACAAAAACACATTTACCCTGTGTCTAGAATTAGGTTGAAAATAATTCAAAACTGTATCCCAAATCTTGTACCTAACTGAATTTAATTTCCATGATGCTGAAAGAATTGCCATAAGTAACAAGAGAGAATTTGTCACAGATATACACATATGTATGCATGCAAATACAGGGACAGCGAGATGAAGAGGAAAGTGCAGATCACTCTACAAACTTTAGTCCCTATTTATTTATATGTCTATTATTTTCTAAATTATTTTCTAACAGAGCTGGAGCGAAAGCACAGCAAGTAGGGCATTTGCCTTGCATGCAGCCAACCTGGGCTTAATTCCTCTGTCCCTCTCAGAGAGCCCAGCAAGCTACTGAGAGTATCCGGCCCACATGGCAAGCTACCCATGGCGTATTCGATATGCCAAAAACAGTAACAACAAGTCTCACAATGGAAACATTACTGGTGCCTGCTCAAGGAAATCGATGAGCAATGGGATGACAGTGAGAGTGACAGATTATTTTCTAAAAGATGATTAATAAGCATTAAAATTCCTAGAATCTTTTTATTTTTATTTGATTTTTGGGTCACAACCGGCAGTGCATAGGAGTTACTCCTGTCTTCACATGCAGGAATTACTCCTGGCGGTTCTGGGGGACCATATGGGATGCTGGGAATAGAACCCTGGTCGACCGTGTGCAAGGCAAATGCCCTACCTGCTGTACTATTACTCCAGCCCCTCTAGAATCATTTAAACATCATGTGTGTTCTTCCAAAGAAAGGCCCCATTAAAGGTCATTATTGAATGTTATCTATAAAGTGCTTCTAGTTAGAAAGAATCTTAAAACCGTACTCTAGTGAGAAGAAATTAGCACTGCATAAATGACATAGCAGGGAATGGGGAGTGATGTCTGGTCCAGGATCTGCCACTAAAAATAGGAGCATAATTTGGACCTTTAATCACATTGAACTTTCTTAAGCACTTTTGTTTCTGTTTTGGGCCACACCCACGCAGTTCTCAGGACTTACTCCTGACTCTGTGCTTAGAGATCACTCCTGGAGGTCTTGGGGGACTATATGGGGTACCAGTGATTGAACCCAGGTCCGCTATATGCAGGCAGTTGCCCTCCCCAGTGTACTATCATGATGACCTCCTCAACTCTACCTTCAAATAATGGCGGACTGAGAGAGGTGGGAGGGAGAATCTCTGCAAGGCCCCTGAAAGCTTTGAGAGTGATCATCATCATCATCATCATCATCCAGTTGATCATCGAATTTCTCGAGTGGTCTCAGTAACGTCCCCATTCATCCTAGCCCTGAGATTTTAGAAGCCTCTCTCTACTCATCTTTCCCAATGATTCTGCAATGGAGGCTCTTTCAGGGTCAAGGGAATGAGACCCAGCTTGTTACTGGCTTTGGCATATGAATATGCCATGGGGAGTTTGCAAGGTTCTCCCATGTGGGCAGGAAACTCTCAGTAGCTTGCCAGTTTCTCCCAGAGGGAGAAGTAGGCTATAAGATATCGCTTCCGGGAGCTTGCTTTTAAGTCTCTGGATGTTGGCCGTTGATGGGATTACACGGTGCTGGGGGCAGTGATACTACTTAAGTATGACTGTGTTTCTCAAAGTGCCTTTTAGTAAAAATCTGAGACCCATGTCAAAAATAGACTTGGGATCAAACCTCCTTCAACATGGTCTTCCAGCATTACTGGGTGTGCCCTAAAGTCTCCCAGATACTGCCAGGTGTGGCTCCTGGGGCCCAAAACACTTACCATGGTGGCCCAGGTAATCTCTGGCTCCAGCCAGAGAAGTACTGAACCCTCCAGGCCTCACATTGAATTGAAGGCATGGTTAGCCAAGATTGCTGAAAGGTTCCTTAAGCCTTTTCAGCACCACTTGGATGCATGCCCCTCCCCAGTTTTGTTTTTTGGTTTTTGGGTTTTTTTATTAGTGAATCACCGTGAGGTACAATTACATACTTACAAGTTTCGTGCTTGTGTTTCAGTCATACAATGACTGAGTGCCCATCTCTCCACCAGTGCCCATTCTCCACCACCAATGATCCCAGTGTCCCTCCCACCACCCCCACCCCATCCACCCCACATCCCACCCCGCCTCTGTGGCAGGGCATTCCCTTTTGTTCTCTCTGTCCTTGTGGGTGTTGTGAGTTCACGATAGAGGCATTGAGTGGCCATTGTGTTTGATCTATAGTCTACATTCGGCACGCATCTCCCAACCTGAGCGGGTCCTCCAAATACCTTTTACTTGGTGTTCCCTTCTCTAACTGAGCTGCCTTTTCCCGCAACACGTAAGGCTGGCTTCCAAGTCGTGGAGTAAGCCTCCTAGTCCTTATCTCTACTATTCTTGGTTGTTAATCTCTCATTCTGTTACTTTATATTCCACAGATGAGTGCAATCTTTCTATGTCTGCCCCTCTCTTTCTGACTCATTTAACTTAACATGATGCTTTCCATATTGATCCACTTTTATGCAAATTTCATGACTTCATCTTTTCTAATAGCTGCATAGTATTCCATTGTGTAGACGTACCAAAGTTTCTTTAGTCATCTGTTCTTGAGCACTTGGATTTTTTCCAGATTTTGGCTATTGTAAACAGTGCAGCAATGAACATACAAGTACAGATGTCATTTCTGCTATACTTTTTGCCTCTCCAGGATATATTCCCAGAGGTGGTATTGCTGGGTCAAATGGGAGCTCAATTTCTAATTTTTTGAGAAGCGTCCATACTTTTTTCCAAAAAGGCTGAACCAGTTGGCATGCCTACCAGCAATCCCTTTCTCCCCACATCCGCGCCAACTTCGGTTGCTTTTGCCCTTTTGTGTATGGGCCAGTCTTTGTGGTGTGAGATGATATCTCATTGTTGTTTTGATCTGCATCTCCCTGATTATTAGTGATGAAGAGCATTTTTTCATGTGCCTTTTGTCCATTTGGATATCTTCTTTAAGAAAGTTTCTATTCACTTCATTGCCCCATTTTCTGATGGGGTTGGCCCTCCCCAGTTTTTTAAGATAAAATAATAAAATAGACTTGCAGGTCTACTACCTGCAAGACTTATGGAATAAAACTAAATAGGAATCTATTCTTTCATCAGCACCCTTTAAATGCAATCATTTTGGAGAACACATATTTGAACGACTAAATGCTATATGAAAAGACCAAATGGGACCTCAGGAACCCCTTTGGTAACTTCAGACTGGATCAAATTCCACTTTCTGCTTCCCTTATGTTGTATTTGCAGATCTGCTATTTTGCTACACGATAATGATATGCATATTTTTTATATCTCAAGGAGAAAGAATATTAAGTAATGAGACCTCAAAAAATATTGAGTGTATGAATAAACAGAAGAGGACTTGAATGGATGTGTACTAGCTAGAAGTCCTGTTTAGTCACAAGCCAGTATATGACCTTGAATGTGTTACTAAATCTCCCTAGTCATGATTTTTCTCATCTACAAAAAATGAAAATGCTGGCATTTGTCAGTTGGCAAATGTGATTCACTGTTAGTGTTGAGTACATTCATTTGTGAGTACTTCTTCATACCATGACTTAATGTGAATTAAAAATATTTTGTCTAGCCAAATTTAGGGCAATATCATGTATCAAGGTGTATATAATCAACAATCTAATGGCATCTTACCAATTTGATTTGTTTACGTGTTTTCGTGCAAACTGATTTGTAATTGCTGTTGGGTGGAAGAGGATATTAGAAGTATAAGTCAGTGATTTGGGAACTATCATTTTAAAAGATTCGAAGAGTAATACAAATATTTAGGCACAATTTTTAAAAATATTTTATACTCCTTTTGAAAGTAATTAAAGATTCATAACATTTAATTTCAAGCTTGTCAAATTCTTCTGTCTTCCATTTTTAAAGAAAACATAAGGTTGATCTCTGAATGATGAATTATTTTAAACTGTTTCTACATGTTAATTATTAAGATTTTTCCAACTTTGATAAAAAATTTTTCAAATTCTTGGTATTTTTTGTTTTGCCACTAAACTAACCTAACTTGCTTTTTTTTTTTCAGGAAAGTATATAACATTTATCTTGGATCCTTTCCAGTTCCAGATAGTGGAGAAAAATTACAAACAATTAAATTTTCATGTATTTACTGGTAGAGTTTTATCAAAAGTATTTTTAATCAAACAGTTGATATACAACGATTCTATGAACCATGACATCCACCTCTGCTACCAGTGTCTACAAGGGAAGTCTTTGGACACGCTCGTAGAAAAGATGATACAGAATTTGAAGCAAGATTTTGGACCCCAACTATCAAAAAACACAAGTTGGACTACAGCACATATGTTTTCATTCTGCACATCGCTAATATTTGAGATCACATTTTCAACCATATATGGAAAAAGACTTGATGGCAATAAGAAAATAATTACTGAAATAAGAGACGATTTTATAAAATTTAATGACAAGTTTTCTTATTTATTATCAGACATACCCCATGAGTTTCTAGGAAATATCAAGTCTATTCGAAAGAAACTTATAAAAAGTTTGACATCAGAAAACATATCTAAGATGCATGGAGGGTCAGAAATTCTTCAAATGAGGCAAAATGTCCTAGAGAAATACTATTCACTTGAGGACACTGAAATAGGAGGTAAGAAACTTCTGAATGATTGCTTGTCTAAAATAAAATAATTTACAGTAGACCTTTGAAATAAAAAGACAAAATGGTGACCTTGAAAATTTTTATGCTCTTTCTAATTGGCTAATGATAAAATGTTTTACTCTGAAGCAACCCTCTGTGATAATTGATTTTTTTTTTGCTGAGATGGTAAAACAAGATACTTAATGGTGATAATGAGAAAGTGTATAACTAAGCTGCATTTATTCCTCTTATCTCATCCCCCACCTCCACACGCACACACACACACACACACACCCACACACATTACATTTTAAACTATTCTCATTAAGCAGAAAATTAGACTTCAGAAGCCTATTGGTCCTCATTAGCATGCACTGATCCTTGGCTGGGTCTGTGTCCTAACATCTTTTAATTAGCACACTGCAAATCTAATCAGTGTAATAAACGCTATTAATCTTCCTTTTCACTTATTTTCTCCCAGCACATCATTTAGGCTTTCTCTGGGCCTCCGTGGCAAACACTGCTCCAACTATGTTCTGGGCAATGTATTATGTTCTACAGCACCCAGAAGCTATGGCAGTGCTGCGTGACGAAATTGACCATTTGCTGCAGTCAACAGGTTACAAGAAAGGTTCTGAATTTTCCATCCACCTCACCAGAGAACAATTGGACAGCCTGATCTACCTAGGTAATTTATTTTTATCTGTTACGAAGAGAAGAAGGTAGCTATCTACAAACTCAGTTTATCACTCAAAGCTGTTTATGAAGAGGTGGAGGACACAGCTGCCTAATTGACATAATAACACCCATTTACATCAATTATAAATTATGTAGTTTATAGCTGTAGATACTCTCATTGCATGTAAACATTAAGACCTAGGTAATTAACTATGCAAGGTATGTAAAAGGCTAAACCAAAGCTTTGCAATTATTTGAGGGGAAAAAAGTTTATGCCTATTAAGTCATTTGATTCAGAGCATCTGTTGGTATGCTAATGCTTTTCCAACATTTCTGCACTATCTTGACAATAAAAGTAGTTGAGATTTGAAAAAGAAATTACTTCCAAAAGGCAACCTATGCGCAGATTTTTTTTCTTCCAGAAAACAGTGTATATATTTTTAGACAGAGATTATGATGTTTTATACAGTTGGAGTTTATAGTTCTTAAACATTTAATAAAAGTGATTTTCACTGGAAGTTCATGATATAAATGCACTAGAGGGGTAAACAGAGAAAGGGAGGGAAAGAAAGAGGGGAAAAGCAACAACTGAAAACTATATATGAAATAAAAGTATTTCTATTTATTTCACTAGCCCATGGTATATGTCTGGTCACTATTTCAGAGATGCTTAAGGTCGGGAACTCATCTTTTTTCCATTTCTTCATAGTTTTATAAACCTAGGACATGAGCTTTTTATGATGGTGGATTGGATTCTCCTTTCCTAGTTTTGATAGACTCTTCATTTTCATTATGGGGATTAACTTCAGTCCACAAAGTTGAGTCCCATATCAATGAGTTCTTTAATCTTTCAGTATTGTGGTACTTCTTATTGTACAATATCTCAAGTCCTATTGGAAAAGTTAGGAGTAAGTATACACACACACACACACACACACACACACACACATGCATGTGCACGTGCGCGCACACACACACACACACGCACATTTCACTGCTTTGACTATAGGAATTTTTTTTGGTTTGGTTGGTTTTTTGGTTTGGTCTTTTTGTGTGTTATTTGCAGGGCAGGGAGGGGGAGTGTTGGAGGCCACATCCAGTGATGTTCAGGGCTTACTCCTGCTCTGCATTCAGGGATCAAACCGACAGTGGTCACATGCTAGGCAAATACCTTATCCGCTGTACTCTTTCTCCGACTCCCCATTGGCAAATATTTTAGGCTTTGTCATCCTCAGTTTTTTATCTTCTTAATTATGTTCCAGGTTCTGTGGTGATGACCTGTGGTAGCGAAGGTTCTATAGGTTTGATTAATATTGACACCAGTTGTCATTAAGAATAATGGCCACTATGGGCATGAAAAGTTTCATGCTGAGTGAAATGAGTCAGAAAGAGAGAGACAGACATAGAAAGATTGCACTCATCTATGGTATATAGAATAACAGAGTGGGAGACTAATACCCAAGAACTGTAGAAATAAGTACCAGGAGGTTGACTCCATGGCTTCGAGGCTGGCCTCACGTTCCGGGGAAAGGTCAACTCAGAGAAGCGATCACCAACTACATTGTAGTCGAAGGCCATGTGGGGGAAGGGAGTTGCGGGCTGAATGAGGGCTAGAGACTGAGCACAGCGGCCACTCAACACCTTTATTGCAAACCACAACAGCTAATTAGAGAGAGAGAACAGAAGGGAATGCCTTGCCACAGTGACAGGGTGGGGTGGGGGGGAGATGGGATTGGGGAGGGTGGGAGGGACGCTGGGTTTACGGGTGGTGGAGAATGGGCACTGGTGAAGGGATGGGTTCCCGAACTTTGTATGAGGGAAGTATAAGCACAAAAGTGTATAAATCTGTAACTGTACCCTCACGGTGATTCTCTAATTAAAAATAAATAAATTTAAAAAAAAATAGTTGAAATATAGAGATGGCAGAGGAGCCAGTTAAAAACAAACAAAAAAAAAAGAATAATGGCCACAGTGCTCCAGGGATTGTTTCCACTGGTATAGTAAAATCCACAGATACAATGCCATGAAGCTTGCCTTGTCAAGACAGTTTGCTAGTTTTTCAGTCAACTAAGAAACCTGTATTACCTTAACAGTCTACTAGGAAAACTGTGTTACCTTGTAGTTCATAGTCTTTCACATATAATTACCAAAGTAATTATAAATTTGCTAAAAGTAAGAAAATAATTTCTGTATTATTATAATATTATTATTATAATTATTTTCTATTCATAATTATTAAGCAACAAATCTTGCATAAAATTATGGGTTGTTACCTTCACTTAGATGCAGAGTATCTTGGGGATAGAAAAGTTATGGTTTAAATGAGGACCAAGATTAAGTTTCCATATACTCAAGTAATTTTAATTGTATTTTATAAATCAGACTAAGTTTCACTGTCACTGTCACTGTCATCACTGTCACTGTCATCCCATTGCTCATCGATTTGCTCAAGCGGGCACCAATAACATCTCCATTGTGAAACTTGTTACTGTTTTTGGCATATTGAATACACTACGGGTAGCTTGACAGGCTCTGCCGTGAGGGCAGGATACTCTCGGTAGCTTGCCAGGCTCTCCGAGAGGGGCGCAGGAATTGGACCCAAGTCAGCCGTGTGCAAGGCAAACGCCCTACCACTGTGCTATTGCTTCAGCCCAGACTAAGTTTACTGGGAAATAATTCAAATAATCTTTCAAGAAATAGATATATGTAGTATTCTGTACCTATTACTCTTTTAAAAGTTGAAGTTTATTCCCTTATTCCTTAGCTTTTAACTCCTCTATTGAAAGAAATAATCATTTTTAATAGTAATTCCTGAGTGCAGAGCCAGGAATAACCCCTGTGCATAGCCAGGTGTGACCCAAAAAGCAAAAAAAAAAAAAAAAAACAAAAACAAAACATTCCGTTAATTTGATCAGAAGAAATGTCAAGCTCCAGAGTGAGTTATTTAGTCTGTTTAAGTCCATAGATAAATTCAGGGATTCAGTTGTCCTCGGTGATAAACAACAACCATCCCAACTGTTAAGCCCCTCTCGGAGGAGCAGCATCGAAGCAACCAAATTCAAAGCCTCCAATACCAACAGAGGCCAGTGTTATTCATTATGATAATTTAATTTTCTAGAAAATAATGTACATTTTTTCTTCTGCAAGATTGACTTTTTTATGCAGATTGAATTTGTTTGAGTATGTATATGAGTGTGTGTAGGTCTCTTTAAGAGTTATGCATGTTTTAAATATAGTTAACTTTTTTTAAAAAATCTATATACTTTATTACTATAAGTGGAAAGGTCAACTGGATGAAAAGAATGAAAGAATTCTGCTCCCTTATTTTACAAAGAAAGATAATTTTGATTTTACTATAACAAATAGAAGACTTTTATAGAATTTGTATCTGACAGTAAACTGATTACTAAAACAAGGATGCAAAGGAAAATTTGGATGCCATAGAAATAGATGTGTTATTCCTGAATAAAAGAAAAATGTGAATGCCTTAGAAATAAATGTGTTATTCCTGAATAAAAATGATTTTTCTTATTTAGAATCATTGTAGACAGAGTCCAATGGAGCATGGCTTTATTATGATGTAAATTATTGTGTATATATTATTGATACTCAGGGTTCAATCCTGGAGACCTAGCATATTTCAGATCTCCTTTGACTTTAATATACACTTAACGTCAGCAAAAGTTTAAATGTATAATATAGATTGGACATTTTTAATTATACTTGAGGTAACATGTCACAACAGTGTTGATCGTTACAGTTTTATGTACAAAGCTACTGAACATTCATCACCTTCAAAATGCCCAAGACCTTTCACTGATCTTTTTATAGCACTTCCTACATGGGACTCTTATTATTTTTGAGCTTTTATTTAGGCATTGTGACTTAGTGCAGAGTTATTTGCAAGAGGATTTCAGGCTACAATGTTCCCCCTCCAATTCCACCAACCTGGGAACCCATCCCTCCACCAAGACCTCAGTTTTGTTCTTGCCTTAACCCTGTCTCCTTTGCAGATCCCGTTTTAGTGTATTTATTGCAGTTCGGGACCCATACTTCTAGTGGTGTTGGGTGTAGTGGTTTCTATATATACAAACACACCTTGCCCCTTTACCACAGATGACCCAATATCCCTGACCCTTATGCACTCCCCACCCACCTCTGTTTCTCTCCTTCCTTGAAATTTTTGTTTCTGGAATTTAGATTCAGTGTTTCACCCACCTTTGATATCCTCCATTCCTTGGATCTGCTATTCTGTATGCCACAGGAGAACATGAGCAATTTGTCCTTGTCTTTCAGAGTTACTTTACTTACCTAGAGATCCTTGAGTTCCTATAGGGGACTCTTAAATATGAAGTTTTACTTATGCAACTCAGAGTAATCAGCTTATTATGGGATTGTGCTTTTCTCAGTGCCACTGAGATTTTTTTTAAAAAGCAATACCTTTTCCATTTATAAAGGAAAAAGACAACTTTATACTTTATGCTCTTATGTATTCATATAATAGTATAAGGATTCTGTCTATCATGACCCAGCTAAAATTTGGTATCTCTAGATGTTTAATAAAGGATTTTAAATTTTAAATGAATTTTAGAGTACATTGGTTAATACAAGTGGTTTCAGATAATTATTATTGGGGATCTAAATCTCAATAGCAGCGTTGCTTATAGAATAGAAGCTTGGGGAGAATGAAGAGGTGGACTGAGTAACACAAAGACATTGCTGGGGGTTATTGAGCACTTTGGTGCTGGTGAAGTGCTAGAACTTTACATACAGACCTTAAGCAATAGCACTATTATAAACATGTGGTTACCTTAACTACAACAATAAAAATATTTTTTAAAGAATAGAGGTTGTAGATTTGAACAATTCAGATAAAAGTAAAAAGTTTTCAGTTTTCTTAGAAGGGGAAAAACGTGGGGTAGATATGCAGTTCCCAATAAAGGAAAATATGGTTTTGATTAGGAAAAAGGAAAAGGTAAAAAATGATTCACGGAGAAAATGACAAAAAATGCAAAGAGAGAACAGTCTCAAAGTCAAAATTTTGAGGAATGGATAGCATGCACTCAATGAGAATGGCTTCTTTCTTCAATATTTAATTGTAGTCATTTTAAAATTTTCCTCTTCCTACTTGCTTTGTTATTCTGTGCTTTTCTTTTTCTAGTTTATCAAGATATGGAGTTAGGTTGTGTTTTGCTTTTGTTTTTGTTTTTAATTTGAGCTTTTCTGTTTTCTGGTATAAGCCTGTATTGCTATGAAACCCTTTTAGTGCAACTTTTGCTGTGTTCCACAGATTCTGGTAGTTTGTGTCTTCATTGTTATTCGTTCTAAGAAATCTTTTTTCTTAGATTCTCTCTTTATTTTTTTTTAATTTTATTTTATTAAGTCACCGTGTGGAAGATTACAATGCTTTCAGGCTTAGGTCTCAGTTATACAATGCTGAAGCAACCATCCCTTCACCAGTGCCCATATACCACCACCAAAAAAAAAAAAACCCACACAGTACACCTCCCATCCCGCCCCCCAACCCCCTACCTTGTAACTGATAAGTTTCATTTTACATTCTGTTTACTTTGGTTACATTCAATATTTCAACACAAACCTCACTATTGTTGTTAGGAGTACCCCACTAGATTCAGACCTACTGTGAAGACAAATAAGGTTGCGCGGCTGCAGTAGCGGCCGCGCGGTTTTGAATTTCTGTACTTTAACAAGAAGTCCAGGGAGATTTCTTCCAGATATTCAATCATTGCAGGCTTGAAAACCCAATCTGTGGTCGTCTTAATATGGCGGCCACCGCACCCTTCATCCCCGGAGAGAAAGAGGCGAGAGAGAGAGAGAGAGAGAGAGAGAGAGAGAGAGAGAGAGAGAGAGAGAGAGAGAGAGAGAGAGAGAGAAATACCTTCCCCTCCTGGGCGGGCATGGGGCCGAGGCTTAGTTCTCAGGCTGGAGACATTCTGCGAGGAGTTGCCCATGCCGAAAGAGGTTTTGCTGGTTCTGGATTCACGCTTGTGCAGCTGTGGAGAGGCCGCACATGCGTGCGGCCCCCGGGATCACATCTCGGCGGTCTAGATTCTCTCTTTAATCCAGTTGTTATTTTATGGTGTATTGTTCAGTTTCCAAATACTGGCACTTCTCTCAATGTTCTTTTTTTTTTTGCCTTTTGGGTCACACCCAGCAATGCACAGGGGTTACTCCTGGCTCATGCACTCAGGAATAACCCCTGGCGGCGCTCAGGGGACCATATGGGATGCTGGGAATCGAACCCGTGTCGGCCGTGTGCAAGACAAATGCCCTACCCGCTGTGCTATTGCTCCAGCCCCTCAATGTTCTTTTTATGATTAATTTTATACCTTCCTGGCATTATGGTCTAAAAAATAATTGATATGATTTCTATATTTGGGACTTTGTAGATACTCAAGTGATACACCAGCATGTCATCTATATGCATTCCTGGGGAAGTTCTATGTGCAGTGCAGAAGATTGTGTTGTGGGATGGAGGGCTCTGTATATATCTGTTACTCCAATTCTTTCAGTTCCTTATTAGGACTCTTGTTTCTTTATTGATATTCTGTTTGGTTGATCTGTTTGATGAGAATGGGATGTTAATATTTCCCACTGCTATTGTGTTGCTGTCATAATATCTCCTTCTTTCTGTTAGCAGTTGCTTTATATAGTTTTGCTGTTCCTTCATTAATTGCATATATGTTGATAGGAGTTTATTCCTATTGAGCTATTCATCCTTTAACTAGTATGTAATGTCTATCCTAATTTCATTACTTTCTTTAGCTTGAGCACTATTTGGTCTTATTACTGTAATGGTCATTCCTGCTTTTTTCCATCTATCACTGTATGATTATTTTCCAATAATTCACTCTTAGCATGTATCTATCATGAGAATGTGTCTCTTATAAGAAGCATAAAATTGGATTTTAGTTTCCTAATCCATCCAGCTACTCATACCTTCTGACTGGAAGGTTAAAATTTTTAGTGAAATTAATAAGAAAGAATTATTGCCGTTTTCTATAAGGATCTTGTTCTTTTTATTTTTCAATTGTTTTATTATAGGAATCCATTAACTATTTTCTTGTGGAGGTAGCTTAGATACAACAAGAATGTTAAGTTGTTGCTTGTCTTAGAGTATTTTTATCACTACCTTACCTTGTAGGGTAGAGATTCTTGGTTGCAGGTTTTTTTCATCAGTACTTTGAAAAAATAATTCCATTCTCTTTTTGCTTGAAGAGTACCATCTGAGAAGTCTGAGGTGAATTTAAGTTTTTTTTATACTAATTGATGCTTTTCTTCTCTCACTTCTTTAAGGAGACTCTTCTTTGATTCTTGCCATTTTGATTATAAATTTTGCTTGTTAAGAGAAACTCAGGCTAAAATGAAAAGGTATATCATTAAGTGGAGAAAATATTTGCACATGATAAACCATATGAAGTACCAAAGCTTCTAAAATTTCTAAAGTTCTCACAATTATAGACAGTACAAAGCAATAATCCTCTCAAAAAGTGGGGAAAGGAAATGAACAGACTCTTCCCCAAATTAGACATATCATTGACTAGTAGGCATGTGAAAGTGTTAATTCTCATTAATTTTTAGTAAATGCAAACCAAACCAACCTTTAACTATACTCCCAATGAGAAGATGTATATAAAATATAATGGAAAAAATCAGTGTTAGAAGGCATGCAGTGAAAATGGAAACCCTTACTCACTTTAGTGGAAATATCATCTGGTTCAGTCTCTATGGAAAACAATACATAGATTTCTCAAAATTAAGAACAGAAGTTTATTGCATTTGGCTCAATGGTTCCACATCTTGGAAAAACACAAAAGAACATATTCATTTGATAAGATATATGCAAATCTATTTTATTAAAGAATTTAGTACAATGATCGGAATGTGTAAACTAGTTCCCAACTACGGGTGAATGGATAAGGAAGTTAGGGCATATGGACACAATAAAATACTACTTTATATAGGAAAAGATGACGTACAGTTAGCTGTAATGTGGCTAAAACTGAATATTGACATGTTAAGTGAAATAACGCAGAGGGAAAAAGGTACGCATCAGATGAACTCACTGGTCAGTGGTATATTGAGAGATGAAACAAGGGAATAGACAGTATCTAATGATAACACTCTTGGCTTGAATTTTAAAAATCAGATTAATCCCTATCATTAACAATATTATAAGTCACAGTGCCTAAAAGGAAAAAAATTATTAGGCATTTGGAGGAGGTATGTGGAGGTGGGGAATGAAGAGGTAGATTAGTGGTGACATGGGAACAACAGTGGAGTGTCCAGGGAACTTTGTGCCGATGAGGGACATTAACTGTGTATAACAGTATACTATAAATGTTAATACTTTTGTAACCATGTCACATAAACTATGATTTAAAAGAAATACTTAATTGAACCATATATATACATATATACATATTTATAACAGGTATGTGGTATAACTTAATGAAAAATAAGTCTCAATAAAGTTATCTGTTGCTACCAACAAAACTATAGTTAGCCTCAATATCAACCTTACAATGTTTATAATTTTCTCTTCATTTGGGTTCATTTGTGAACCCACCTAATATCACATTGATGTCCACCTCACCCTACAAGAATCATCTTTTTGTTTATCATAAATTAGAAAAGAAACAATGCCCTAAATATGAACATATGGCAAAGTGGATTGTAACTCCTGCACTGTTTAAGTGGTTTGAGGGCACCTACTTTTTTCAGTTACATATCCCTAAAGTGGAAAAATTTGTTCCAGACAGATAGTACAGAAAGCAAGGCTCTTGCATACAGCCAACCCCTAGTTTGATCGTCAACACCGCATTTGGTCTCCAAAACCTGACAGGAGTTATCCCTGGGCACAAAGCCAAGAGTAAGCCCTTAAAACTGCTGGGTGTGGGGTTGGAGTGATAATACATAAGATGGGGTGTTTGCTTTGCACACGGCTGATCCAACTTCTATCCCCAGCATCCTATAAAGTCCCCTGAACACCACCAGGACTAATTCCTGAGCACAAACCAGGAAATGACTCCTGAGCATCGCTGGATGTGACCCAAAAAGTAAAAAATAAAAATGAAACTTCTGGGTGTGACCCAAAATCCAAAAAACAAGAAAGTTGTTAATATGGCTCAAGTAAAGAATATCAGACTAGGAGGTGTCATAAAAATAGAACTCAGCCCGATATCACCCAGCTCCATCCATGTTGCAGCAAATTGCTTGATTTTATCATTTATAGTTGTATAGTCATACATTGTGTATATACAACACATCTTCATGATCAACTTATCTATGATTGGACAACACGGTTGGTTCCACATCTTAGTTATTGTACTAAGTGCTACAAGGAAAAGTGAAAAATGGTAAACAATGGGGACCAGGAATCAAGGGTTGATTGAATATATTGGTAGGGTAAAGGAGTGGTATAGCTAAGCATCTTTAATGGTATTGCTGAAGATGACACTGGTGTTGGGACTGGTGCTAGAACATAGTACAACTAAAACTCAACCGTGAATAATTTGTAAGTTGCCTTAATGGTGCTTTAATAAAATGGAACTCAGAAAAATTTGTAGTACTTTTAAAAGAAAGAAATGTTATAATAACTCTAATATTATGAGCTTGCAGTGATTTCCCAAAATAGTTGTATAAAATATTTCTAAGTAAATTTTCTGTAAGCAGGCTGGGATAGAAGAGGACAGAAGGGAATGAACACTTGGAGAAAATGGAATATTTTTTAATAACATAAGTTATTGACTTAGTCCGTTTCAGGTATGAAAGTGATTTTAAAGGAATTTTATTGACATGACATTGGTTTGTGTAATCTTAACCTACTGTGGAATGGGAGGAAGGCAGCTATTATTTTATTATTTTCATAAATAAAATATTCAGACTGCTAAATAACTTGCATAAGTTTATAGATGCAAAGGAGGGAGGAAGGCATCTGCATTTCACCTGAACAGATCAGAAGTTACAGTCTAGGATGAGACAAAGGATAATACTAATGATTATTATTCTATGTAAGAGGAACTGTCTACCACTTTACCTGTACTAGCTGATTTCAAGTGTTAATGTCATCATTAATTGAGTTAAGAAATTTCAGAAAGATTATTTAAACAACCCAAATAATAAAACTAGAGAGCAGTAAAGCTATAAAGTGATGCCAGATATATCTAACTTCAAAACCTATCATATAACCATATAACCTTGATAACCTTGGAGGAAAATACTTTAGAAATCTGGATACTTTGACTGCTATCCTTTTTTTTTATTTTATTTTTGGGTCACACACCCGGTGATGCATAAGGGTTACTCTGTCTCTGCACTCAGGAATTACTCCTTGGCGGTGTTCGGGGGACTATATGGAACGCGGGGAATCGAACCTGGGTTGGCCAGGTGCAAGGCAAACACCCTACCCGCTGTGCTATCGCTCAGCCCCTGACTGCTATCTTTCTTTTATAGGGATATTTATCAATAATTCTGAAGTGCAGCTGGATTTGAGGGTGAGGATAAGCCCAGAGATTTATATCAGAAATCTGTGGGTACTTTTTTAAAAAAATAAACTTCACACTTTAGAATAGTCATGCCAGAAATTTCTATATGAAGAGCAGTGAAAAGCACTTTCTACAGTGGAATATAACAAAAATCAGATAGTTAGATGTTAAACATAAGAAAATATTGACTAAAAATGAACAATACTGATTTGGACATTTATCAGATTTTCAAGGCAGCACAGAGCTACAAGAGTTAGATAGTGTAATGAATGATGGAAACTAAAGCTGATAGAATTGAAAGAGGAAGTTTATTACAATGCAAATTCTTGTAGTTAGGCCTAAAAATCAACTTGCATAAGAGTAGCATATTTGGCTTTCAAAAAACAAGGGTTAAAGTGATGGTTCTCAACCTTGATTGCTCATGGAACTTATACAAGAGTTTTAAAATTCTCATATTTGGTCCCACTCCTGAAGGGCCTGGTTTTATTGGTCCAGAGTGGCAGCTGATGGCTTTAAAAGCTCCCCAGGTAATTTTAATGGGCAACCAAGATTGAAAAAAATCTAATTTAAAATTTTTATTTGAATACCATGATTCTGATTTCATTGGTATGAAGTAAAACTTTTTTCTTTGACTTAGATAATTCTAGTGGGTCGCCAAGACTAATAAACACTGGGAAGTCAGAAAAATTGAAATAAATCAATGATAATATTATTTTTTTAATCTGCTTCTCAACTGATCCCAAAAGACATTAATAGAAGCATTTCATGCAAAACAGATGTTGTTCCCCTTTACTTTTCTAACTGAATAACCTTGTTCTGCCATATTTTAAGAAGTGCATTGATGAGCTCAGTTCTTTTAGAATATTCTAAATGTCACAAATGTCACAATTTTATAGAACATAAGATTGGCAAGGAATCATCGTTAATTATTTTAGTGGACTATTATACAAAAAGAGATTGGAATTTTTTAGCTTTTGTGTTTTGTAAAGAGCAGAAATTTGAGGTAGACAAATTTGACTCACCATGAAGAAAGGAAAACAAACCTTTCAACTAAAATGAACTTTTGAATCCATCATTGGAATTATGCATCAGAAGTTCATAAGTATCTTAGGAGAGCATTTATGTTTGTAAATATTTTCCAACTTTGGGTGTATTGTCCATGAAGACCAAATTCATACACTGTGATCTCTTTTTCCCCCAGTAGCAGTACTCAGTACCTTGAGCCAAACAGAAACTTAACAAACATCTATTAAACATCTGATTGCTTAATTTCCATTTCCTTATTTTCAGTAGCAAATCAATGAACAAGGGGACAACAGTGCTGTTTTCAGTAGCAAGCCAAGGGTCAAGGCCTTAAAGCAGAAGGGAAGTAGGCACTAATCTCAATTATTTTTCACGCCACTTAAAAACTATAATTGTTGAGTCAAAAATAGTTATATTGCTTCACATTATCTGGTTATTACAGTTCACCTCTTTCTCACTTGTCTTTGAGGTAATTATACAAAAACACACACATATCTCTAGACCTCACTCTGTTTCCACACCTTCTTGCACATAGCCTCCAGATCCCCCTTACAAGGCTA
Organism: Sorex araneus; assembly: GCF_027595985.1. Classification (NCBI taxonomy): domain Eukaryota; kingdom Metazoa; phylum Chordata; class Mammalia; order Eulipotyphla; family Soricidae; genus Sorex; species Sorex araneus. The sequence goes on from NC_073303.1 coordinate 82,346,870, forward strand.
TTCTTTTAAAATAGCCCAACTGTTTAGTCCCAGCAGACTGCAATAGAGCCTGACTATTCATTTCACTCCAACCATCACTGCTATCCACTGATCACCATAGCTAATCAGATGGTATGACAGTCTGCACCAATCATTAAGATGACCCAAATTAACAGCCTGGCCATGTCACAGTGCATTCATTCCACATATACAGACATGTATGAGTGAGACAGAAATGTGGATGTGCTTAGTTGTGTTTGCATTGTAATATGCATTATTGATTGTCATAAGCTTCTTTAGCACTTTAAATCTGCAAAAGAAAATCATTTGTCAATTATTATAGCAGAAATGAGATCTCAGGGCAAAAGAAAAAAAGAAAGCCCTGTTTAGTGGAATTTCCTTTCATTTACCATTTTCTTCACAATTATATCGTAAACCGTCTTCACTTAACACAGTCCACAGATTTTTGCCTAGAAGGTATATTTAATCAAGATAGTTTAATTCAAAATACAGAAAAGGGAAGCAAATCATTCCTAGTCAGGTAAAGAAAGTATTTCACGCTTTTTATTTTAAATTCAATGAAGGAATTTAGTAATCCAGTTTCCTAGAGTGTACAGGTTAGTAAAACTCAATTCTTAATACAACACAGGCTGCCTTTTCTTAATCACAATTGCAATCGTTGGCACCTTGTAGTACCTGGTGTAAATTATTCTCCAAATATTTGCATTCTTGATAATCCTTTTTCTACAATGCATGTAATAAATAGAGGATCCTATTACCTGCTAAATGTTAGTATAAATTAGCAATCCATTATGCACAATAAGTTTTATAAAACATTTACAGATAGGGATCATGTTTAATTAAAATTAACTTGCATATGAAAGCCAAATGCACTAATGATCACGATGACCTTTTATTACCTGCAGTCCCTTGTTTTGGCTGGATGATTGACAGCTTGCTGTTTGGCTACCATGTTGAATTTTAGCTGACAAGACTTTTCATTTTAACTCAATTTGCCCGCCTATCACAAGCTGGTGGCAGGCCAGACCCAAGTCACCCAGCTTTGCCTCAGCAGCTTGCTCTAGTTCTCATTAGTACGCATTTATTCAGTGGAAATTGGAAGACAAATGCTTGAAGGCATGTGAACTAAGTATAGCAAATTAGGTTTAAAGACTGAATATTTATAAGTATATGGAAAGTTTTTTTTTTTTAATTCTAGAGCAAATTGAGAACTGAGTGCTAGCTTTGGTATAAAAGAAATGAAGATAGAAGGGGGAAGGAAGATTCTAAGAATAACAATACTATAAGCTTTTTCTTTCCATTTTGGAAATATGTAAAATCTCTCTGACAACACCTTATCAAAAACCAACCTGGCCTCTCTTTCATGGAGTGCTTGCACAATGAAGTTTAGCACCTCGTGTGTGAGAAGGGGGGGAGGGAATGAGGGTCATGTTCATTTGTTGCTTGGTTATCCCTTGGTATGTTTTAAATTGCCTTGTTTGTTCGGCACTAGCACAGAAACAGATGTTGCTCTACCGTGCAGGATAATTTACTGTACCTCCTGGTGCAGCGGGGAAGTCCTCCCAGGGCCCAGCTGGTCTGTCAGTGGCACTGGCTGGTGTCTGCTCAACTATGACAACTACAAGTAGAGGCTGCAATTTTTTTTTTTTTATTGTGCAGTTGTCATTCTTCTCAACATATAGCTCTGTCTGCATTCTTACTGGGGCTGTTCGAAAAGCGGCTGGCTTTTGTGCCTGTGTGTTACAACACAGAGCCATGGAAGACCCCTCCCCTGCATTGTTGATAATAATGCAACTCATTACTTTTGTCGGCTAATGATTATCGGCATGATGGCTCAGCACAAGAGAGCCAACTTCATCTTGCACACATAACTGGTGCTGGAAGGTAAAACAGATTTGTCATTTACGATCTGACCGCTAAGCCACACTTTGTGCTCCATTATTGTGATTAACTTCTGCATAAGATCTGCTTGCCCAATTGTCATTTGTGATACTGCAGTGGGTGCACGCTGCCATGCTTCCCGTGCGCACATGACCAATGGGATGTGACCGTGTTATTTGGATTGTTAAATGCCTGCCCTGTCACAGTGGACACCCCACAATGATTTTGCCTTTGTATTTCTTCCTCCCTCTCCCCTACCGGACTTGTTTGGGCGAACAGCACTGCTACATATGTCAGCTACCATTTCACACCACAAGCTAAAATGATGCGGTGCTGCTGTGGACCCAACAGAGCCAGCAGCCATGCACAGGAAGCTGACCCTTGCTCTTCGCCATAGAAATATTGGTCACTGGTGTCCTGCCGGCTGAAATTCGTCATGTCAGGTGCCTTGTGGCTATGCAGTAGAGTCCATATTCCAAAACCAAAGTTCTCTTCTGGCCTCATCACACAACAAACCGATTTGACTCTGCCTGATTATAATAACGAAGGCAGTCCAAGAGAATATGCACAGCCTCACAGTACGTCACATTGAATCACCACACTGGCCACACACAGCTGACCACAGCCTCATTTCTTTAGACAAATGCATGCTTAGGGAAAAAACTCCTGGGAGAAGGCACCCAAAGCTATTAGATAGTCCTATGCAAACGGCTTACTTTGAATTTTTGTGAAGTAGCATTTATTTTTCTTTTCTGGCTGATGCAAGCCCTCCCTGACTGGTCTGTATCTATAATGTAATAATTGGGTACTCGATGTTTCAGAGTTTTGCTGAACACTAAGAAACCAGACTGTGTTTGTGTTTGTGCAGGGGGCAGGGGGCGGGGGAGTTAAATTGCACGCCATAAATACAATCTTTTGTTACCATGTTAAGGGGGAAGAAACTCAATTTGGAGCTTTTTTCACATTGCTGATTAGAAAGAATCAAGCTTTATATTCTAGGGCCCATTCACGCTGGTGAAAACATAGTCAGTTTTGATTATGAAGGCAGAGATGCAAACCTAGACAGGAGCTACATGCTGATATGCATGCTATCAGAATGATTTATGCAAATTATGCATATTATTCCCAAAGGAATTCTTCCTCAAACTGCCAGGATAAATTGCCGGAAATTAGCCATAAAATCTGTCGTGCTAGGAGCAAAAGGTGAAGGCCACTGGGAAAGCAAGGACATTCAGTTTCTGGAATCTTCCAGGTTATGATGATAGCTGTTATTTTCTCAGGATGCTAAAGAAAATACAGCTTTATTTTAAATTCAATAGAAGTATTTTCCTTTTGAAATTTTCCAGCAAATGCTGACTCACATTTTATTTACAGCTCACATAAAAGAAGTAAGTGTTAAGCTGTCTCAGAAAGCACTATTGCAATTACTTTACTATTAGCTGCCTAAGTGGTTATTAAATGCTTAAGCCTGGCTTCCAAGGCATTACTGTTCTGAAGGTTGGTGAAATAACTCACTAGACTAGACTAGACTATGTGCACTATTTACAATATGCATACTCATAACACTGGCATTCCTCTCCTGCAGTCGTTCTTTTCCACCTAAATCAAAATTAATGACACTGTCCCAGTACAGTACTATTTGCTTCCTGTCTGTGAAATACCCCTGACCTGTACTGGGCCAGGTCTTGCCCCTTCCTCTTCTCACTCTCATTGTCTGCAGATTGACGTTCAATAGATCTGATTAGGAAAGGGCTTCCTTTCCAACCAAAGCGATCAGCAGTGCACTTTATAGCAAAAAGAGAGCACATCTCCAGAGCAGGTATTTTTGTTGTTTTGTTTGAATAACTTGGCGTTTTTGCTTCCCACAGAAAGCACCATCCTGGAGACTTTACGACTCTGCTCACTTTCAAGCATCATTCGTTCTGTTCAAGAAGATACGATTCTGAATTTTGAGACCAGAAAGTACAGTTTGCGAAAGGGAGACCTGGTAGCTATCTTTCCTCAGTTCATGCACTATGACCCCGAAATCTTTGACGCTCCAGAGGTAAGAAAACATCAAGCCAGTTCACTTGTATTTCTAGATACGGTCAGCATCTGTCTCTTCCTCATTCATGACTTCTTTTCTTGGTGGGGGTGGGGACGCGCAGTGGTAGAGTGGCGTGGACTGTATATACCCTACAGTGCTCAGGGTCAATTCTTGACTCTGTGCTCAGGAGTGACCCCTGGTGGTGCTCAAGAGATCATTTACAATGTCACTTGAACCAGGGCTCATTCCCAAGCAAGACATGTGCCTTATCTCCTGTACTAGCTCTCTGACCCCGTTTTTCTCATGGTTTCCAACTCATCCTCTCACCGCCTAATTCCAGAAAGAATTTCAGGCAACTTGATGACTGATTTTTCTCCCTAATGGGAATATTTTCCCTTTTACTGTAGTGTTTCCTAAGGGTGGCTCTTTTTAAAAGTTTTGCATTTGACCTAAAAATAAAAATATAATAATGAGACTATCTAGGTTCTTTGGATGAAACATGCATTCTATTTTGGACATCATTCCTTTTAGGTAAGCTAACTTTTGTTTGGTGGACCATTAGCAATCTTAGGAATGAATAACAATAGCTATTTCACAAAGTACATCCAGAAAGAGGTTGACTGTTCAGAGTCAAATACCATGACTGCTACAGTTGGGTCCATATACATTTCACCTCTTACTAAAGCACATGCCCCCTCTTGATCCATTAGGATGGCATTATGAACCTGAAATTGTAAAGCTGCTGCTCACCGGTGAAGCTCTGAGGGTAATTGTGTCATCCTCTTGTATTTTTTTTCTGAGGCTGGAGTTAATGAATATCAAAGGCTGGAAATTAATCCACCCTGGCTTATCCCTTAATACTACTTCAGAGGTTCACCACCTGCATGCAAATTGAATGTAGTTATATTCTGCCTGGCCTTCTCATGAAGTAGTATTGCTGCAGTGTTTGTTGGGTTTGGGGAGGTGTTTATATATATATATGAAATATATTATTATATATATCTAAAATGACACTTTTCAAAGGGAAACTTCTGTGCTCTCTTTGAATGGTTCATAGGTAAACCAGTTTTAAATACGGTTTCTAAGTTAAATATTTTGCAGTCAAACCGTACTAAAATATTGTTGAATTTGGAATAGGAAAAGGACAGACTTCAAAAACAGAAATATAATTTGCATATATTTCATCAACAAAGGCTACATTTTTTCAATTGCAGAGAGAATATACATATGATTTCTATGTATTTCAGAAGAAGCAACACTCTATGATGTTAGCAAATTGGAAATAAGGTATTAGTGAGTGAATGAGCATTTTATAGGCATCAGTTTTATCTGTAACTATCACATCTGCAAATATAAAAGCTCATTTATAAGTAGATGTTTAATAAATAGGACAAGCTACTATTTTTAAATGTTTTAGAGTAATTTTATTTCTAGCCACAATTTTTAATTTGTTTAACTTCTGCTTCATTTAACTTCTGTTTCATTGTGCAGTGATTTTATTGCTATTTATATCAATGGTAAAATAAGCACTAAGGGGGCTGGAGCCACAATACAGTGGGTAGGGTATTTACTTTACATGCAGCCAACCTGAATTTGGTTCCCAACATCCCATATGGTCCCCCAAGCCTGCCAGAACTCATCACTGATCTCAGCGCCAGGGGTAAGACCTGAGCACCGCCAGGTATAGGCTGGGGAAAAAAAAAGCATTGAAGTTACAATAAATACTAAATGTTTACCAAATCACCACTGTTCATATGGTAATATTCTCTGGGTACCTTCTATTCTCTACCCCTTGATCTTATATTCATGATATAAAAATATATTGGAATTTAAGATTTTTTTAAGTTGAATATTGAAGGAAGATGTATTGATTAGAATGATAAGTAGAAATTCCAAAACTTTATATAATAGATTGATTACTTAATACTTTATAGTAGTCAGAAGTATTACTTTAAAGCATTTCTTAATAGTAATAAGAAGTATTTGCCTTGTACAATATTTATGGAAAAACAAAATTACAATATTAATATTGGTTAAGCACAATTATCCTGGCTAACTCTAATTTTTACTAAATAACTTGGTCAACTATAGCTATAGCTAAAATTTGCCAGCTAATTTTTCTGTGATGGCGTTATTTTTTTTAATTAGTGCAAAATGTCAACATTATCGACACAAAAAAAATGTTACAATTCAAAACCATTTACATTCATTTTGTTCTCAGCAACTTAGGAGAGTAATAAGAAATTAATTATTACCAGCCAAACTTGTAATAAATTATTACACAGGAAAACTAACTAAAATATCAGCCAAAAACACAAACTGTTCTACAAATATCAGAAGTTATATTTGGAGACATAAAGACTAAGGCACCTTAATGTAACAAGATCTCCCAGACGAGTGAAGCATGATTTCAGGATATTCAAACCTAACAGACTCTAGAATATTGATTCCAAAATCAGACCATGTTCTTCCTTCATATATCTCTCTTCCTGGAATGTTCCTCATTTACTCAAATAACAAGCTTCAGATACTTTACAAGAATCATTCTTAATTACTTCTTTTCCTTGAGTGTATTTGTGATTCTCAACCTCATTCCTCAGAGTATTTGCTATTGTCCACTTTGTGGCCTGTGTGTGCGTTTGTCCTGGTGTGTACTACGTGGAATTTGAAATTATTGGTTTACCTGTCTGGCCAGCCATATGCTATAAGACCCATAAGGGGAAAACCCTGTCATCGCCGTCTCAGAATTCTCCATGTCTGGTGAACAACAGGATATTCATAGAGGGTGAATAAATATGAGGATACAGAGATAGATGGATACTTAACGTGAAAAGATGCTTCAGTTAAAATGTTAATTCAGGACAAATATTATATTGGGCCTAACTAGCTCAAATAGATGGAGTGATTTTTATATGAATATAACAATGCTACCAGTAATAATATGATCCATGGTGAAAGGAATGCCAAGAGGCATGAAAATGAGTCTGTTGGGCTACTTTTTAAACTTGAGATATACAGTCACAAAGTCGTACATGATTCTGTCACAGTTATACGATGTTCCAACATCCATCCCTTCACCAGTATACATTTCCAACCCCAGTTTCCCTTCTGCCCACCTCCCCCTGTCCAGTCCCTGAAGCCTGCCTCTATGGCAGACACTTCTACCCTTCCTCCTCTCTCTCTCTATCTCTCTCTCCTCTCTCTCTCTCTCCTCTCTCTGACAGACACTTCTACCCTTCCTCCTCTCTCTGTCTCTCTCTGTCTCTTTCTGTCTCTCTCTCTTCTCTCTCTGACAGACACTTCTACCCTTCCTCCTCTCTCTGTCTCTCTCTGTCTCTTTCTGTCTCTCTCTCTTCTCTCTCTCTCTCCCTCTCTCTCTCTCTCTCTCTCTCTCTCTCTCTCTCTCTCTCTCTCTCTCTCTCTCTCTCTCTCCTCTCTCTGTTTTCACTTTAGGCACTGTGGTTTGCAATACTGTTACTTAAAGGGTATCATGGACATCCCTTTACCTCCTCAGTTTGTGCTCAGTTTGTGTCCAGAGTAACCATTTCCAATTATCATTGTCATTGTGGACCCTTCTCTGTTCTAATTGCAGTCACCCTCCTCCTTGGTTGCATGCTTGCTTCCTACCATGAACCAGTTCTCCTGGCCCCTATTTCTACTGTTAAAAATTTCTACTTATTAAAAATTATCCTTTTTCTAATTATTAATTGCTAAGCTGATTGTAATGTCAGACACTCAGACAGCTCTGATTTATAAAAGGAAAAAAATGTACCAAGTGAAATTGAACAAAGGAAATGCCTTTTCCCAATTTTTCCTTCCACTTTAGAACGCTAAAAGCTATCTAACAAAGTCCAGATAATATGTTGATGAACCAATTTCTCAAATTTATTTCTGTTATCCACAATTAAAACTGGCTTTTAAATAATCAGCAAGTGGTAATGATTTTTCTTTTGTCAATGTAGTATCCAAAACTGGGACAATAGAGAAGACTAAATCTACTGTTTGTTTTTTCTAATTCTGCAGGTATTAAAGTCTAAAGGGAGACTTGGGAACACAGTTGGGCTATTGAAAATAAGTAGCAAACATTTAAGATAAGATGGTAACACATTTTCATAACCATGAAGTTTCCCAAAATTAAAAAAAAATGAAAAAAAGAACACTTATAAAATCACTGGAGTATTACCAAAAGCTCAGTTGTTGAAAGGGTCTACTTAATCTCATGCAAGTCTCTCATATCTACATCTCAAATAGATAGATTGTAAAGTCATAAATAAATTTGAAAACCCTTGAAAATTCAAAATCGTGATAAATAATTGTACCCCATATTATTTTGATTATTGTCACTGTTCCTAGAATGTGCACTACTAGTACCACATAGAATTTGCAAATGGAGAAATATTCTAAATAAATAGTTTTTGTCTGTTTTTGAAACTGTTTTGAAAAATCAAATGTGGCGCATGGCTCTTGGTATATTGGTGGTGTAAAGTATGAGATGTCCAGGAATCGATTCACTCATGGGTGAGACTCATCTGTGAAGAGTGGCCGTGAGCAGTTCTGGAGGTTTTTGGCTGCCAGGTCTGGCTTCATTGGGGTGGGAAGGGCCCTCATCCGTGCCCCCTCTGGGTTGCCCCGAATGAAACAGCCTCCACAGGGTCTGGAGGCATGTCTATGGCATATCCCAAAAGAAACTTTCATGGGCATAATAGATGATAAAGATAAAACATAAATTTCCTGTCTTTGAAAGTTTATGTAATTTAAGAGCTTGGTTTTGGGATGGAGAGATAATACAAGAGATAAGGCACTTGTCTTGCAAATAGTCAACCCCTTTTCCATCCCTGGTACCACATATGGTCACTTCTGAACAAAAAACCAGGAATAGCATCCGAGCACTATAGGGTGTGATCCAAAGTAAAACCAAAAAAAAGTGAAAAAGGACAGTATGAAATCCCCAACTCTCTGGGATTTCTTAGCTTATGTATCACCTATATATTAGCTCTGTCTTCATCCTGATGGCTAAGGGTTTGCTAACTTCATCATAATCACATATGACTGGGTCCAGAAGAGGAATGGTATAATACTTTCTGTTTTTCATTCATCACAAGAGGGAGTTCTTCCAAATTACCACACAGTTTTATTTAATCCTGAAACATTAGCAAAGGTTTACACTTGAGCCAGAGTGATAGTCCAGCAGGTAGGGAATTTGCCTTGCACTCTGCCACCCCGGGTCCTAGCCCAGCATGCCAAATGGTCTCAAGATGAGCAGTTGCTGGGGTTCATTTGGGGCAGGTGGAAGGACACACCTGCCCCCCCTTCAAGGTGCCCTGTTGAAATCATGCTAAGGCAGGGTGGGGAGATGTCTCTGCGGCTTGCTGTTCTCTTCTGAGATTCATCTGTGAGTCTGGATAATGGCCATTAATGCACTTAAATAGCCTGATTTTTACCTCTTCCCAGATTTATGAGTCTCTGAAGAATGGCCAGTAAATGAGCTTGCATAGCTGAGCCAGAGGTAGTTTGTGGGCATGACTAACTTTGGGCCGTTTAATTTCTCGGGATACTTGGTCCCAAGTTGTTGGGGTCCAGCCAGAGGCACAGTGGCAATTTTGGGGTATTAGGAAGTCTGAAAGAGCCATCGGGCTGCTGATGCATTTGCCCCACAGGTACAGGTTGACCTACTGGGCAGCACCATAGCTGACCCCCAAAATAAATTTTAACACAGAAATGTAGTTATGCCCATGTGTTCTTCATTGAGCTTACTAGTAGTCATCCCTCCTTGTTCAGAATATAAACAATAAACTATAAACATTAAAGATACTTATGAATAAATTTAATTTAAGGTGGAGCAATTTAAAAATGACATTACTGATGGACTAGAAATGTGAGAAAAATGAAAGCACTATCCAAAAGTTACAAAGACTGGAAGCACTGACACATTGGTTGTTGGTCACTATGACTTCTCAGAAGATAGCACAGTCACCATCTCCATCACTAAGAACAGGGAAACCATGGCAATTTCAGGCTTACTTAATGCTACTGGGACACTATGAAGTCATATCCCAAGCTAAGTTTTCCTTTGATTTCCTGACTTCAATAGTGGAATCTTCACTAATAAAATCATTTCATGGCAAAGTTGATTTACACTGAGATGGTCTAAACCAGGAGCGCGAGGGTAGTTAGTTTTCTTATCTTGGTCAGAGAAGAAGGAAACAGTAGAACTCAAATTAGGCATGCAGGTCTGGGCCCCAGTAATAGAAAACAGTCACAAGGAGAGCATGCCACATAGTAATTCTGTCATTCTCCAGTAACAAAATGTAGGTTAACAAAGACTCTCCATAATTATTCATAGAGAGATTAACAGATGTTTTTAATTTAGTTCTGGTTAGATCCTATTCAGATAAATCTCCACTCTGTGGGAAAATACATTTTAGTTCTATGGTCTCAACTTTTAAGTTAGTGTAATGAAAACAACCCAGAGTGTGTTTTCTAAAAAATTGAGTATCAAAATAAGTATCCTACAGAAATGAGGGTTATACCCAATATCTTTAAAGAAATTAACATTGTTGTTCATAATACTGGCATTGAATAAAAAAATTAGATCACTTGTGAGCAATTCAAATCCACACATAAATTGTAGTTTTCACAAGCACTTGAAGTGCTTTTTCAGTCTGATATGCTTCTTTGATATGACATAGTTCCTATCAGGGTTGTGTGATGAGCAGGTTTAATGTTAATGAGAACCAAGCACAGGATATACTTGGCCATTTTCATGTAGGTCACATGCATTAATTTAATCAATGGTTTAATTCACCATGGGCTGAAATAAGGTCATTCAGTCTCCTCTTGAAAACTCAAGTGAGAGTAAATTAAGATGGCAGGCCAAACACCGTAGATAAACCTATCTATAATTTTCTGCAACAAATAATACAGCTTATTTATGCAAACCTATAGAAACACCTGCTACCCTACAGTTAACCCAAAGAGAGTTTATTCTAATTAAACTGTCATAGGAGAAATTCAGTACATCTATATTCCTCAGTAAAACAGCTAGTTCCTCTTTACTGCTTTGTGTGAATCGTGTTACCTTGTTTCTTTAAGCCAAATATTAGCACCGAATCCTAAATCCATCACTTGTATCACTTGTATACTTGTCATCCCATTGTTGGTCAGTCTGTTCGAGTGGGTGTTAGTAATGCCTAAATTCATAGTTCTTATGAATCGGTAACTTACTGGGAAGGAATAGAGAGAATCATCTAAGAGACCCAAGTTAAGCAACTTCCATGGCCAGTAGGATTCATTGGTGTTAAAGATAGCAGCAGGACAGGAGCAGGTAATGTCTACCCAATGCTGACCTATCAAATGTCAATGTCAGAATTCATTTCAGAGAAAAAGAATCAGAGGCAATATTTCTATACTTATGAAAGTCAGCACAGGAGAGAAAGTGAATTGGAAAGTAAAGTTTTACAGGTGTTTGGATTTCACTTTGATATGGAAAAAGTAATTTCTTAGAAGCATTTGAATTTTTTGAAAGGTCATACATGATTTGCACTTGGTCAAGTTTTGAGGTTTTTTTTAATAGTATAGGAGTACTGATATTTATTCAGCCATTGATTAAGATAATTGAATTGGGCATGAACTCCACATTACTTGATTTTTATTCTATTCTGAATGTCCCCCCCCTTTTTTTTGATTCACTGTGAGATACAGTTACAAAGCTTTCATGTTTGAGCTTTGGTCATATAATCATCAAACACCCATCCCTTCACCAGTGCATACGTGCCACCACCGAAATCCCCAGTATCCCCGCCCCCCCCCTTCCAACTCTTCCCCTGTTTGTGTGGCAGACAATTTTCCCCATATTTCCCCTTTAAGGTAACACTTTCCCCTCTCTCTACTTTGGTTACATTCGACATTTTGACACCAGTCTCACCACCACTCAAATCTGCCAAAAAGGCAATGCTAGACGATTCGTTTTGAATTGCTTGTTATGGATAGAATATAATGTCCAGGAAATTCTGTGTCATTCTCTTCCAGGAGCTTTAGTTTATAGTCTCTGGGTCTTGGCCATTGATGAGATTACATGGCACCAGGGGAAGTTTGTGGGTGTGACAGTCAAGCTTCTGGGAAACTGGGGACCCAGGGGGAGGAGGCCAAGTCCTGATCCAAGAGAGCCTGGTGCTCTCAGTCATGAGTTCCCACCTACCTCTGCGCTACAGGCCCTACTGCATCTTTTGATCTCTTTCAAAATTTATGCGTCTCTGAAATAAGGCCAATAAATGAGCGTATATAGCTGATCTGGAGGTGATTTGTGGGTGTGGCTCCCACATACCTAACATTGGCCATTTAATTCTTGGTAAACTTGGCCCTGGGTTGTTGGGGTCTGGCCAAAGGCACAGCAGCAATTTGGGGGTATCTGGAAGTCTGAAGGCATCATAAAGCTGCTGATGCACTTGCCCCACAGGTCCAGGTCTACCTGCTTGCGGCACCATACCCCCGCTCTTGGTCAAGTTTTAATTTGTGTTCATTGCTGGATTAAAGATTAAAGTCTGTTAGGACAGACAGGGAGAGCTGCTGCATTGTCAACCATAAATCAAACACTTTCATATGAATTTTAATGCTTTGTGTTCTTCTTTACAGGAGTTTAGATTTGATCGTTTTGTAGAAGATGGTAAGAAGAAAACCACCTTTTTCAAAAGAGGGAGAAAACTGCGATATTACCTGTTACCATTTGGATTTGGGATCAGCAAATGTCCAGGCAGATATGTGGCAATCAATGAGTTAAAGCTGATGTTGATTGTATTTTTAACTTATCTTGACTTAGAAATAATTAGTACTGAACCTGTAGCACTGAGCCACAAACGCTTTTTTCTTGGTATTGAGCATCCAAGTTTTGATGTTCTATTTAGGTATAAACTAAAATCTTAAAGAGGTTAAATGGGGGGAAAATATATATATATGTATATATATACATATATATCTCCTCTACTTATCAACTTGTTTTTATTTTCTGTAAATGTTTATTTTTTTGTTGGTTTGTTTTAAAAAAATGTCCATTTCTTTTTAGATCCAGAGACAACTGTAGTGGTTACTGGAGGGAAAGGGGAAGAGGGTGAAGGAATAAGCAGATGGGATTTTTTTTTATGGTATTATGTCACTGAAACTTTACTAGTGTCAGGGGAGTGGTAATAGTACATAGAGATATAAATAAAGCTAACACCCCGAAATTCTACCATATTGTAAACCAATAGTAAGTCAATAAAAAATTAATAATAATCAAGAAAAAGTGTCATTTTTTACTTGATCTAGTATCACTCTAGTTTATACTTGGTTACAGAACTAATATAAAACAAGTAATATGAAATATACATCAAAATCAAGATAACAATAAGCTTAAATTAGCTTTCCTGGTTTCTACCTATTGTGAATTCCACTTGTAATAGTAAATGTATCTTATAGTAATAGACTTGGTAATATGGAATTTCTTTTATCATCATTCAAATTCTTCCCTAATATGTGTAAATGTAAAGTTTATGTACAACTGTAAATTTGTACTGAAATGGGCTCAATCTAACATATTTTAAATTCTCAGAGAAAGCATTCAAGTTTTTTTGAGATAGGCTAAAAGAAAATGTACCCTTCAAGTATATCAATAATACCTACATTGCAAGGCTACATTGCATTAAATTAGTTTTGCAGTAGATTAAATACTTTAATTTTAATATTTAATCATTCATAAATTTGTATTATCGCTGGAGCCATAGCACAGCAGTAGGGCATTTGCCTTGCATGCAGCCAATCTGGGTTCGATTCCTCTACCCCTCTCAGACAGCCTGGCAAGCTACTGAGAGTATCTTGCCCAAACGGCAGAGCCTGGCGAGCTATCCATGGCATATTCAATATGCCAAAAACAGTAACAAGTCTCACAATGGAGATGTTACTGGTGCCCGCTTGAGCAAATCGATGAGCAATGGGATTACTGTGACAGTGACATTCATAAATTTGTATACTATGGTTCAATAGAAAAAAATTTCTGTTATAACTCATGTTGAAATTAGTTACTGATAAGGATTTAATGTATAACACATGAAACCTGTTATATATCCAGAAATTGTTTAGATATTTGGATTTGGATTATTATAAGAGCAAATGTAGAAGTAGAAATCACAGTAGAATTGATTGTAGCATTTGAGTTTAGCATAATCTAAAGGCTTCAGTCAGTATTCTAATTAGGTCTTTCCTAAATGCTCTCAGTTTTGTAAACAGAAACTAGATAGCAATATTTGTTCTTAATGTCCCACCTTGGGGTTTGTTTTACTTGGATTTATTTTAAATTTTGTTTGTTTTCTTTGGTCCACACCCATGAGTTCTCAGTGTTGACTCCTGGCTCTGCACTTAGGTATCACTCTGGCAATGCTGGGGGCTGAGGTGGGGGGTGCATATGGGTATCAGGAATTGAATCTGACCCAGCCATGTACAAGAGAAGTGCCCTACCTCCCATACTATTGCTCAGACCCCTTACTTGCGATATTTTTAGTTACAGCCTTATGTGATAGCAACAATTTAATATGCCACAAACAAGTTTTGTGTCATTGATTCCTCAATGCCTGCTATTACCGAAGGATTGCCTGACTTCTGACATGAATGATGATGCCATATGTAAAGACAAAGCAAGAAATAAAATCCAGATCACTTATGCCTTATTGATTGGAACCTCCTATATTTTAGAAATGTGCTACTGTTCTTAAAAAGTGATAGTTTTAAAATAACAGAATGAAACAAAGTAATAAGAAAATGATTTCCTAGAATTTGTTTTCTCATCACTGATGTACATTATCCTTTAGTTAAGACCCATTAATCTAAATTTTGTTTTGATTGGCGGCCAGAGATACAGCTGATAAGAGGGTCTCTTGCTTGCCCAAGTGACAGGCAGGTGTAATACCTGAACGCAGAGCCAGAAGTAAAGCCCTAACCACAGCCTTGTGTGGCCCCAAAACAAACAAAAAAAAAACAAGAAAAAATAAACCTGTTTTGTTTAGTGAAGATATGTTCATTTTTATTATTATCTTGTGTGTGCTTATTTGGGGGGCATTTGTTTATTTGAGGGCCGCATACAGAGATGCTCAGGCATTACTCCTTGCTCTGCACTTAGAAATCACTTTAGGTGAGGCTGAGAGGCCATAGTGGATTGGGGCAGTTGAACCTGGGTTGGCAGTGTGCAAGGCCAGTGCGTACACTATTGCTCTGACCCTTTACAAGCATTCTTAAACAGTATTTTGCTAGGCACAGATACTAGATTTACAGTACTTCCTCAAGACACTCTGAAGATCTTCCTTGGCCTGAAGCCTTCCATTGTGTTTCTCAGGAAGTTAGCCCTCAGTGGGTTTAATCATTTAGTATGCTGTATGCTTCCTATCTCTGACTGCTTTAACGTGATCCCTGTCTTTGATGTTCTTCAGCGTCTATTTGTCATGCACACCTGTCATGGTGCTTTTTTTTGTCTAAAAACGTTATCTTTCACTAGTTATGGGATATCCTCAGCCATTATGTCTCTGAATATTGGGTCCTCAGATGTAGACACAGAGTTAGACTCTCTTTCTATATGTGCCATCTTGTTTGATTTTTTTCTTCCCATGATTTCTCTAATTTGCATGCTATGTAATTTCTTTAGAACCCTCTTCCAGTTTATTCTTACTAGAGTTGTTTTTTTTTGTATTGAATCACAGTGATATACACAGCTACAATAATGTTCATGATTGGGTTTCAGTTATATATCGTTCCAACACCCACCCCTTTCACAGTGTCATTACACATTACAGTATTTCTTTTTTTTTTTTTGCTCTTTGGGTCACACCTGGCGATGCACAGGGGTTACTCCTGGCTCTGCACTCAGGAATTACCCCTGGCGGTGCTCAGGGAACTATATGGGATGCTGGGATTCGAACCCAGGTTGGATTCAAACCCGGGTTGGCCGCGTGCAAGGCAAACGCCCTACCCGCTGTGCTATCACTCTAGCCCCCATTCCAGTATTTCTATTCTTTAATTTACCCATATAGTTTGTTTCTTTATTCTTTAATTCTCAATGTCAGGTTCAATAGGATTGACTGATCCTATTGGACCAGTCCTTATAACTAGAGGCTATAAGGACCATAGCCCCTAGTTAATGGTTAGGTTGGTATTCCAAGCAGCTCTTTCCTAAATGCTCCTAATTTTGTAAACAGAAACTAGATGGCAATATTTGTTCTTAATAGTTCACCTTTTGGACTTGGAATTTATTTTTAATATAAAAATATATAATTTATCCTAGAAAAGCCTGTCTGGATTTATTTACATACTTTTTTTTATCTCTAATACTACCCCCACCACATCCCTCAGAATAGGTATTTTAATGTGCCTTGTGTGTACCTTTATTTGTATTCTCCCTGCCCTTTGTTTTGAGGACAGACCCAGAGGTGCTCACAGGTTGCTTCCGGCAATGCTTAGGGGCCATGTAGTCCCAGGGACTGAACCCAGGCTTCCTAAATGCAAAGCTTGCACTCAGCCCACTGAGTTATCTCTCTGGGCACTATTTACTTACATTTTGCATAAAATGTTATGATTTTGGCTATATATATTTAACTTTCACAGTTGGATTTTCTATAAATAATAGAAATTTTTTATTCTATTTTATAATTTCTATTTCTATTTTATATTTTATAATTTCCTTACTAAGTTATATGTTTCAGAGATATATTGATCTTACTTTACAGATAGCTATTGCTTCTTGCTTCTGCATAGTGCTCTCTAATGTGCCCTCAACCTACTTAAGTCAATAATGGAAACTGTTGACAGTGCAACTAATGGGGGACAAAGCCTGCTCACAGCTTAAAACTTCTACCCCCATCTATCCTCCCACTGCAGTGCACAATAACCTTTCCCCTGAGCTGCCACAAACCCTGTTCCCAAACCTTCACACATGTACACATATGCGCGCACACACACACACTCAGGCAGACAACTAAACTCATGATTAAGTCTTCAGCTTTCTGAGACAGTCTGGATTTGATCCTCATGGCCTTCTCCCTTCTGTGGGGTATCCAGGGTTCATTTTGAGTCAGGGTTAAAGCCACCAATTTATTGGCTTTCAGAGTTTGAATTCCACCCGGTTTGCAGGTTTCAATGCTTGACTTTTTAGAACAAGAAGGACTTCTTGTTCTTCCTGGTCATTTAAAATAATGTGCTAAATGAGAATAATACCCTATTTACAACTAAAAAATAAATAAAATAATGTGCTAGGAGCTGGCATGATAATACAACTAGCAGGAGGTTTGCCTTGCACTTAGCAGACCCGGTTTAATTCCCCTGCATCTCATATGGTCTCCTATGAACACTGCAGGGAATGATTCCTGAGTTGCAAAGCCAGGAGAAATCTCTGAGCACTGCCGGGTGTGACCAAAAAATAAAATAAAGTAATATGCTATGACATAAGCACTTACTCATATTCTCTTTTACTAGTTTAAAATATCTAGAGGACTGTTTTATATTCTCTATATGATATTGCAAATCATAGTTTTTGAAGATCTAAATCTAGCTTGTTTTTTTCCTTAACTCTCATTTATAACTCATTTACTGAGCCCACTTCCAGAATTTAATCTCTGAAAATTGTTTAAAACCTGATTTTAAAGTTTCTCTAGAATAAATTTATATTTGCTTCTATCTGATCACTTGTGTTACAGAGAGTTAACTCAGATCATATTTTTAGTTTCTATATTCCCAAAAGAGATAATGGATGAGAACGAGAGTTATGAAGATAATTCCCACTCAGAACCAGCTAAAATGCAATCCTGTTGTGGGACTAGATAAGTGAAATTTATTTTGTACTTTATTCACATTCGGGGGTTATACCCAGCAATGCTCAGGATGTACTTCTGTTCTGCATTCAGGGTCACTCCTGGCAGTCTTGGGGGTCCACATGGGGTACCAGAGGTTGAACCAGGCTGAAGATTGTAAATCAAGCACCATACCTGGCCCCAGATTTTGTTCACTCTTTACCCAGCAAAATTTGCTAAAAATGCAAATATACCCCTTGCCTACCCGACACCCAAAATATTCAACTTGAACTCTAGTCCTTTTCGCCTCCTACAGAAGTATGATCTACCACATTACCTGCAAGGAAAACCCCAAGATCTTCATAACACACCTTTGTGATATTAAATTAGATAGAACTCAGGATTTTATCATTTTAATTCTGCTTAATTTATAAAGAGAATAAGTTCTAATGTATAGAAATTTAGAGTAGGAACTATAATAATTCAAATTGTTGAGAAAAAGATAAGTAAAGCAATGGAAAGTAAAACCAGAGCAATGGTCTTCTGATGGCTCAAATTCAGTAATTAAAAAATATTTATTAATTTTTTTAAAAAAGTATGGAGAAGTAAGGTAAAAGGCTTGGATTCTAGAAGTAACATAACTGGATTGCTGCCATCAAGAAGTCACTTTACCCCTCAGTATTACAGTTTCCTTATCTGCAAAATAAAAATAAAAAGGCCATTTCAACTCTGGGTTCATTGTGAGACTTCAACACAATAAGGGGTGTGAACTTAATTTGAAAAGTATAATGTGATATGCAAATGCAAAGTTGTGCCCTGTCTCAAACTGCTGTGAGCTCCAAAATGGTGGAATATTGCTTAGCATATGGGAAGTCCTGAGTTTGATTGTTAGCAGAAGTAGCCCTGGAAGCCCCTAATCACCTCCAAGGTGACCTGGTGATCCTTGATGTACCACCTAGCCTAAACACTCAGCAGACGGGCCTCTTCCGCTGGCCTGGCCAGTACTATTAGGTGCAGAACCAGACATCCCCAAAACTTCTGGAGATTACCAATAAGAGAATTTTTTTCAATTAAAAATTATTCTTATTTTTTAAAAGAAGTTTTTAGGCATTAATTAACTATTAATTTTTTCCATGAAATATTCATTGACAATTGCTCCTGTTCTAAAAGTGATGTTATATACCAGGTTACTAGTTAGGAACAGACCATTTATTAGGCAGAACCACACAGACACATTAAGATATTATAAAATGTAGCTGTAAATTATCTGTCTATCTCTTTAAATCTATTCTAAACTTTTTATTTATTGTTGGCCCTGATTAATATTCCACCACTCACTCCAAAATAGCATTCTGTAATGAACAATAACTCTAGATATAATTACACACAATAAAACCAATACAGCACGTACTGTAGTTATTTGATAAAAAGACTCAAAACCAAATGCAGTCATTTGGGCTCCACATATTTTTAAACCTATTTTATGTTTCATAAAATTCCATCTTTTAAGTTTTTGAGACCTCTTGATTTCAAATTATAGTAAATAAATATTAATATTGTTATTTTAAATTTTATTTTATTGACCATGGCTTACAAAACTTAATGGTAGGATTTCATAGGTAAAACATTCTAGCACCATGCCCTCCACCAGAGTGTCAACTTCCCTCCACTATTGTCCCAGTGTCATTTGCTCCATCCCCACCTCTGATATGCATCCTAAGGAAGACCAGTTTTCAACTTCTGTTGCCTTTGGACATTTGCTTTTTCCTTTCCTGTATTTCTTTATATCCTGAATATGAGACAGACTATACAGTGTCTATTCCTGTTATTTGGACTAACTTCCTTCACTTTGGTACTATCCAGATCCATCCATGTAGCAGCAAATTGCATGATTTTACCTATCTTATAGCTGAGTAGTATTCCATTACATATATGCATCACAGTTTCTTTATCTATTCATTTGTTCTTAGATATTTCCCCCTCCTCCAGGATTTTAGTTCTAGTATTACATTTTGTATATGTATCAGTTTCTTTATTCATTTGTTCTTAGACACGTTGCCCTTCTCCAGAATTTTAGGTATTGTGATTAGTAGTGCAATAAACACAGAAGTCTCATGTCTTTTCAGAAAAGAGTTTTTGGGCCCTTGGGTAGATACCAAGAAATAGAATTTTTGGGTCATATTCCTAGTGCTTTGAGAAATGCTCAATTCCTAGTGCTTTGGGAAATGTCTATATTGTTTTCAAAAAGTGATTGGGCCAGTTGACATTTCCCCTGTAGTGATTAGGGTTTTTCTCCACATGTATAACATCAGTGGTTGTTTCTGTTCCTTATAATGTGTTTCAGTTTCACTAATGTGATATATCATGTTGCTTTGATCTGCATTTCCCTGATGAAATGGTGCAGAGCATATTATTTATCAACCTCTTCATAAAAAAGGTATTTGTATATCTTATTTGAGGAAATTTCTCTTCATCTCTTCCCTTCATTTTTTGATGGTATTGGTTCATTTTTTTTTCTTATAAAGTTCTATTACTGTTTCATATAGCTTGGATATAACCTCTTATCAGATGAGTGGTGGGAAAATATTCTCCTCTAGACTGTGAGGTGTCTTTTTATTCTGTTCATAGTTTACTTTGTGGTGTAGAAGCTCCTTCAATTCATATAAACCCATTTGTTTATCTTTGCTTATGTTTCCTTGGCCAATGACATTGAATTATCAAAGACATCTCTAGCTTCAAAGTCATGAAGTGTTTTGCCTAAGGTTTTTTCCAATATAATCTATGGATTCAGGTCTGATATCAAGGTCTTTAATTGATTTTGATTTGACTATTGTGCATGGTAATTAGAAAGGAGTCTAAATTCATTTGGTTTTGGTTTTTTGTATGTGATTGATGAGTTTTCCCACCACCACTATTTGTTGAAGAGGTCTTTCTTGCTGCACTTCATTCTGTTTGCTCCTTTATTGAAGATTAACTGTCCATAAACCTGATTTGTCTCTGGACTATTGCATTGGTCTGATAGTCTGTCTTTATTCAAGCAGCACATTGTTTTGATTATTATAACTTTCATGCATAATTTGAAGTTTGGAAAAGAGAAGCCTCCCATCTTCTTTTGTCCTACTATTTTTTTTTTGGCTACTGGGGGAAGGAAGATTGTTATAACTCCATATATGTTTCAAAACCATTTTATCTGTGTCTTCTTTTAATGTCATGGGGAGGGTGGAGAAATAGTACAGTGAATAGGCAACTTAATTTAAATTTTGCTAATCCAGACACATAATATCGTCACTCAGGCACTACCAGGAATGATCCCTGAGTTCAGAACCAGGAATAAGCACTGAATGTAGCCCAAAAACCAAAACTAAGGAAAAAAAACAAAACAAAAAAATTTAAGTCATGGGTATTTCATAGGAACTACACTGAATCTGAATCTTTATATTGCTTTGGGCAAGACTGACATTTTGACTACATTACTCCTTCCAATCCATAATCAGAAAATGTCTCTCATTTCCTCAAAAAGAAAAAAAAAACTTTTCCTTTTTTTCTGTCTTTCTTTTTTTTGTTTTTTGTTTTTTGGGGCCAGACCCTGTGTTGCTCAGGACTTACTTTACTCCTGGCTCTGTGCGCAAAGGTCACTCCTAATGTGGCTTGGGGGATCATTTCTTTTAGTAGTCCTTTATGGCTTTCTTTGTTTATCTTTTACCTCTTTCCTTAAGTTGGTTCTCAGTTGTTTGATTTTCTGAGGCAAATAACTTTGTTGCTTAATGTCAGTGACCAAAATAGTGAAGCATTTAGTTAACAAAAGTAAAACGTTCTGTAGGCATTAAGAGAAGAGGGGGTTTTGTCAATAAATAAGTCAAGCAGATTATTTTTAAAAAATTGGCAACTTTTATCATAACCCCAAAACCTTCTTTGACATCCCAGGTACACTTTATATTTCCACTTTATCACTAAGTTTGGGTCACAGGTCTAGGGCAAAGGAACTTCAGTATGAAAAATCAACATGATTACTTCTGTTTATTTTGTCATAAAGAGTAATCTGTGTAACAATTCTTTCATGCATCTTCTAATTTAACAGTGGAATATTAAAAACAATTTTAAAGATCAAAACACAAAAATGATCTAGATTTTCAACGAAGTAGAAAATAATGTCAATTATTACAAGACAAGAAATAAATGCACTAAGAATATGCATGGTTTTAACCTATAAAATTTGCCAATTTTGCAAACTATTATTTACTTGAAATGCTTTATTAGGTATTCATATTCACATACTCAATTAAGAAAAAGTTAGCAAGCCAAGATTACATTCCCTGTAGCATTATTTTAAAGTATAATGAGCAATCACATAAAACTCTTTAGTATATCTAAAGCAATTACTACTTACTTTCTGTTTCATAGTGTTAATCTAAATCAGTGATCATTGATGTTTGAATTTTAGTTTAAATGTTTATTTTGTTGGTATATTTTCTTTATAATTATTAATAGAATGAAAATCTATTATGCAATTTTAAATAGAATATAATTTGGCAATCATATGTTTAAGCAAGAAGAGTTCTTGCTTAAGAACAATTTTTTAAATTGTCCTGAATTTTTTAGTATCATCTTTTGATTTTAAAATGGTGTATATGTGGAATTAATAAGAAGCAAATTATCTTTAAAAGATGCTAGGTGAGAAATGTGACTACTTTGTAAATTGAATTTTTTAACATAAATAATAATCCAATAAATCATCTTTTAAAGTAAAGACAAGTGACTATGTCTTATTCCTTTTGAAACATACATTTTGGGTAACAAGATTTTCTTACAAATAACAAGCTATCCCCCCACTTTCCAATATTCATGGAAGCACTGCACTCACCCCCACGAAACAACTCCAGCGCCACCATGTAAGCTCTATTACTGGCCTTGCTTCAAAGACCCATAAATAAATCTCAAAAGAGATCAAAAGCTGCAGGTAACCTCAGACTTATGCATGGCTGAACAGACTGTGGTAAATCTGAGAGGTGTGGGTTGGACTGTGTTAGCCCAAGCAGAGCCCCTGGCAGCCGCTTGTGTCCACAATCCAATATCGCCACCATATCCCCAGCCTGACTCCATTGTCTCAGAACGGACCTCACCAAGATGAAATCTGCTCAAAATTTTGGTATGAGGGTTTTGTAACTGAAATCTCCAGGCTTTCTCAGGGTCAGGATGGGCTACCTCCCCTCACTTCCCTGAACTTTTGGAAGCCTCAGCAGTCACATCCACACCCCAAAGCTTCCACCCAATTAAAAAACTACTCCAGCCTTACTGTCTCGCTAAAAATACCAAATGCCCTGAACAAAACCATGACCTCTTAGCAACTGTATTGCAAATCATAATGCATAAAAGGAAAAGGAAAGAGAGAGCAAGAAGGAAAGTGCCTCTCATAGAGGGAGGCTGTGGATAGGGGGTGGAATGTTGGGGGATGGTCATAGGGAAATGGAGAACATGGTGGTGGGAAATGTACACTGGTGGAGGGATGGATGCTGGATCATTGTATGACTGAAACCCAATTATGAACAGCTTTTTAATGGTCTATCTCATGGATATCCAATTAAAAAACTTTTTTTAAGTAATGTGGAGTCCATAGCTAATTCAATTAAGCTTAATCAATGTCTGAATAAATAGCAGTACTCCTACATTTAAAAGAAAATAGCAAGCTATTTGGAAAACAATTTTGCTCTGTGAATTTTATAATGTCTCTCATCTCCCATCTCACCCCCACCACCCTACTTATTCTTGGATTTTGATACTCTCCCTAAAAGTATACTAAGAAAATATTGATAATAATGGTGGCAGAGCAATAGTACAGCAGGTAGGGTGCTTGTGTTGCACATGGCCAACTATGGCCAACCGGTTCTATCCCTGACATGCCATATGGTCCCCAAGTCTGCCAGGACTGGTTCCTGAGTACAGAGCTCGGAGCAAACCCTGAGCATTGCTGGGTGTGGCCCCAAAACAAAACAAAAATATTGATACTATTCCAACTTTTTTATGTGACAAATAGAAACATCTGAATATCTGAATTGTCAGTGATCAATTAAGTTTTTAAAATATATTTAAGCAGCTTGACCTTGCCAGGCCTCATAATCATCACTAATTTTCTGTAAAGATATTTGTAAAAACAAAAAGAAATGGGTGTGAGATTCTATTGGATGTGGTCTTTGTCTTCTGTAGAACACTTTACCACAGAAAATGAGTGAATATTTGGACAAATTTCTATTTATTCATAATTTTGAAATATAAGCAATAAATAAAGCAGATTACATAATTCCATTAATGGAAATAAAAAATCGTTGCGTTAGTAATAATAGAATATTCAGTGGGATATTTGCATTCTAAGAAAAACTCCCATAAGTCATTAATATTTCGCAGCAACTTACCTTAAACTCTAAAGGTGTCCCTACACATCTAGAACAGTCATCTCAGACATTTTGTTTAATAATTAAAATGAGGGCCTAAACATTAGGACAGTGGGTAGGGCACTTGCCTTGCATGTGGTCAACCCAGGTTTGGTTGCCAGCATCCCATATGGTCCCCTGAGTCGGCCAGGAGTGATCTCTGAGCTCAGAGCCAGGAGAAAGTCCTGAGTACCACCCTGTGTGGCCTCCCACACACACACACAAAAAAAAAAAGGTGAAATATTTCATTAAATAGAAAATCTATTCAAAAATTATTTTTGCCTTCAATCTTATTAAAGCTCATTTGCTAATTGAGTTCAATTTAAAAAATCTTTTTGAACTGTCTAAAATTAGTCATGTAATAATGCGCATTTTTATTCAGAACACTAACAAGAAAAATAATAGTTGTAATAGATAATTTTACATATGTTTGATGTGTTAATTATTTGAAGCATTGTTTATGTACTCAAATTTGAAATAATAATTTTATAAGGATATAGAAGATATAGTGTTGACTACATAGAATACAAATATTTAGAGATGGGGCATTCTATTTCCCTTAAAGCATCTTTGCTTGCAGGAAGTAGAGGAAAAGAAATAATAGGTAATGATACTAATCATTATTAATAACTAGCAATTCTTCATTAGGTCAAGTAAAAAATGTCTATAACATCCAATTGTTTGAGTTTTTATAGGTTTCAAGAGGCATTTATCCCATATAAATTTATACCTAAGAATCAGTTTCTTAGCACAAAATATATGTCATTGCCATATAAAATTCACTTTTTAAGTAAATGTTTGTCATTAATTTAATGTTGAAAAGTAGTTTTATTCAATAGCTTTTAAGAACTAGCCAATAAAGTTTATAAATGCCTTTGTTTTGACTTTAAATGGAATGTTTCAAAAATATTTTAATGGTTGCTTTTGATTTTTATAAATTAAGGTATACAGTAAATAGCACTTTCTAATGTTTTGAAATAAGGTATTCATTTTTTAAAAACTTTATTTTGAACCAATTTTAGAAGAACTGCAAAAACTATATTCACGTTTTTAAAAGAACATCC
The DNA here is from genome assembly GCF_027595985.1 of Sorex araneus. NCBI lineage: Eukaryota > Metazoa > Chordata > Mammalia > Eulipotyphla > Soricidae > Sorex > Sorex araneus. The sequence continues at coordinate 82,372,065 of NC_073303.1, forward strand.
TCACACTAAACATTTCTTTCAAGAATAAGAAGACTGGTTTTAGGATCAATCCAGTTGAGGATTTTAATTAGTCCCACACCTAGAAGATGGGCCTTCATTTAACTACTTTATTGAGCAATATACTGTATAAATAACATTAACTTGAGGATATGTTCCACCCAGATACCTCAAAATCCAAAACATGATTTTGTTTCTGAAAAACAATCTTCTATATTTTACCTTACTTTGTTGAGTAGTTCCATATTATATTTTATTTCACTCCTGAGGTATCTAGTTCGAAACAGCATAATGCCTCTGTATCGCCAAAAGAAAACTTAAGTAAATTATTCCCAGACCCTTCTTCATGATCTATGGGGCATATAATAGATATTTGCCCTTTTACTTTCTCCATGGCTTTTCAGATTTTTGTGGAGGCCTGGCTTGGAAACTCTTTTCTTTTCATGGAAGTTTCAGCCCAAGGGCATACTCAGCCTGACACCTGAGTTTCATCCCTACCTCAGTGGAGGGGTGGGGAGGGAGAGAAAGAGAGAGAGAGAGAGAGAGAGAGAGAGAGAGAGAGAGAGAGAGAGAGAGAGAGAGAGAGAGTCACATGCTAGACACAACTGTACCTACTTGAGTAGACAGTGCATGAGTTAATGTTTTAACCAGTTAGTTAAAACCAGTAGTTTTAACCAGTTAGTTAGTTACATAATAAGATATTATTTGTCCACACTTTTCTAGGCATACATAAGGATATTGAATAAGAAAAAAATTCTTATACCAAGTTTTTCAATAATTGTCAAAACAATACACAAAATTAGGTTAGGCCATGAAGAATATTTTTTATGTCTAACTCTTGATTCTTGTCTCTAAACATTTCCATTAACATAGCAAATTTGAGTTGTAGCCATTCTCCTAGTAAAATATGAAATTAAGTCTGCAAAGCATTTGTAAATAATGGCTCATTCAAAGATCCCTGAACTTTATTCTAAAACTTATAAGAAATAATAATTGCTTTATATAACCACTGATAACCTTTTTAGCATTTGATGAAGATGTTAATTTATGGTTGGTTAGCAGTTTATGGCTGTCATTAGTTTTTCAGTTTGGTCCACATTAGAAATCTATTTTTCTTTTTTATTTTAATCTGAGACAATTATATAAAGATATGGTTATGTTTTATCTAAAATGTATCATTCTACTACAGCATTTCAAATTATTCACAGATCATAGTTCTTATATGTGCATATATGAATTTAAAAATACAGCAATAAAATGCTTGAAACAGATCATAAATTTGCTTCATATTTTACTGCATCTCTGAATCAGGTTGAGAAGACAAGGGCAACTAAGCTCTTTGGGAGAGAATTAACTCTTTCCCAAGCTGGGAAGGTACGTGAGAGCACATTGTGCTTTAATTCAAGCCAACTCCGATCAGAGTAAGCCATGCCTTGTAAAATAGACTTGTCCATCATATTTGGGGGGTGGTGGAGCAGAAGGAGGACAGCAAAATCTTTCCCTTCGCAGTCTCAACTTCTCAGTGGAGTGTATCTGCCTTCGGAAGTCGCTACTCTATCTCTGGTGTGCCGGAATTAGACCACACAGGGAAACAGAAAGCCAGTCGCACTGGCCCTCAGAGATGCCTGAGAATTTAGCAACAGTCCAGAACCCTCCTGGACAGCGTTAAGACAAGTGATATAGAAAACAGAGGTAGAATTTGAGCTAAGTCAAACTTTAGGGGAAGCTAGCTGTTTAGCTGTCTTTTAGCAAGCGACGGCGTCTTGGGGTCGCTTGCTAAAAACTGGGGCGCTTTCGCAGAATTCCCGAGTTGGGTGGGACTGTGGGATACTCCTGACACACCTGACCTTCTGAAGGTGAACCCACCAGGCTACCCGGATGCAGGAGACAACCCGATTCTCTGGTCACTAGTCAAAAGAGAGTGACACAGAGCCCTTAAAGTTCTCGTTTTGTCCCATGGAACTTGGAGGTTGCATGGCATCGCGCCAGCACCTGGAGCCGGAATGCCCATCCAGAGGAAACACTCCTCCCCTCCCCCCCCCCGCCCCTTCCCCCAGGAGAAGGGATTGTCTGGGGTTGCTACCCTCAAATCGCTACCCCAGCGCAGTCACAGTAAAGCCCTTTATTAGGCTGTGGACGTCTTTCTGTCTGCAATCCACATGCGCAGTCTGAAAGTCTCCCCCAGCCTTCCCAGGTCCCTTGTATAGGCACCTGCCCTAGCCTTTGGGGCCAAACAGACCCCTGGCTCTTTTGCACAAACTTTAGAATCCCAGTTCTACTAAACAATCATCAGTAGATCAGAAGAAATAGAGATCCAGCGGGGAGGGGAGAAAAAAACGGAGTTGTTTTTCCTCTTAAACTTATTCCTCTCTCTGTTTGCCCTTCTGCCGTTCCCCTTCCATGTACTGTGCTTAATTGTCTCATTTTAAAAGACCAAGTTTAAATCAACCGGCAGCTCGTTAGCTTGGCAAGTCGAGGGGCAACGGAGTTTTAAGTGCCAACGCAAAGCGCGCAGGAGCCGGGCTCATTCATTTTGCCCACACAACAGAAAATGATAATTGATGTAAAGTTGCTTGGCAGGCGGATAATTTAGTCCGACCTGCATTTTAATTAAAAGAAAACTTATTTATGTTTCTGATATTTGTGTTTTGCAATTTAATTTTGTTTAGAGGCACCAATGTGAGGAGGAGCTGCCCTCCTCCTCCCACCCTTTCTCCATCTGAATCACATTTCCATGAAAGGTTTTACCAAAGAGCCTCGCCCGAGCGGGATGCAATACCCCCCGCCGCCCCGGCGCTCACTTGCAGCCTCCACCCGCTCCAGCCGCCACGAAGTGCTACGAGCCGGGAAGTGAACTCTCATCATTATTTTTCAAAGTCTGGGAAGTGTACTAGCCTTTTTCCAACTGGTAATTAGTTACCATAGCATCTAATACGTAAATGCGCCCAGAGCACACCATTAACAGTTAAACGGAGGATTCAATTTAACACATGATTATATCTTTCATAAGTCATTACATTGGAAAAGTCAGCGCCACTCATGCTGGAGCAATCTCGGGGTGAGGGACGCTCAGAAAAAAAGAGGTTCGGTTCCAACGTGCAGGCCACGAGTGCGTGAAGAACCGAAGCCTGTGAGCAGCTGCCCTGCCTAGAGAGCTGTTGGGAGGAAGAATCGGTGCTGGGGACGCCACCAGAGGAGGGATCAACTTAGGTCTTGGAGGGGTCGCTCAGCTACAGAGTTGGGGAGCGCCCTGCAGAGCGCGCGCGCGAGAGAGAGAACACACAGGCGCGCGCACACTTTTGAGGGAGGAGGAGTAGGAGTAGGCTCGCTCCTCGAAGATGATCTTTTGCTTGCTTGTCCTGTAGGAGTCCGGCAAACTCCCCCCCCGACGCCTCCACTCCCACGTGTCTTGTCGGTATCCTGTGTCAAAGGTGGACTTGAAACCTAAGTGAGAAGTAGCTAATAATGAAATTGGAATTAAAGGTTGGATAGAAAAGGTGGGGCTGCGTGCCTGGCCTCTCCTACCTACTGGCTTGCTAAGAAACACAATGAGATGCACTGGTTAAAAACTCCTCCAAGGCTGGGGTTGGGATCAAACTCTGGGGTGCACCAAAGTACTCATGCATATTGTGCAGAAACACCTGGTCTGGCCCATGGTACCACACAGCAGCACCAGATTCATCCTCCTGGTGTTGAGTCACCTAATGCTCCATATTGCAGGAACATCTGGGACCTCTGAGCTTGAGGGCCAACTTTCCTGACTAAGCTGAAATTCAGGAGGCAAACCTTTGAAATAAAGCTGCCTGAGGGCTGCTGGCTGGGGAAAGAACTATCTTTCCATCCCAAGGTCTCTTTTTCTCCAAAGGCTATTGTGGAAAAGAATTCTGTAAGGGTTTGACTTACAGCAATAAAGGCCACCCAGGTGATTGCCAAATGCACCTCTCTCTCCCATACCTTTCAGCCATTGGTGTATTCCAAGAAGCAAATGCTGATCAATTCCTGGATTTGCAAGATAATTGACTTATCTGTAATTTTTAGAATAAAAATAAACATGAACTGCTTTTAATACTTGCACATAGGTCCTGACATCTCAACTTGTTGTAAGCATTTTTGCCTTTCTCTTCCACTCCTATCTATTTCAATTCTCTTTCAGGAAATTGAATTATTAAAGGTAAAAGATGCTGTGTGTTTTCTTCTAAAGCTCAAGATTTTGTTATTTGTACAGCTTATAATGATTACTAGATAGTGCAGAAGTTGCAGAGAAAGTATTTTAAGGAGGCCTTCTTAATCTGGAGAAATATTTAGCAGTAAATCCTGTAGCAAATGTGTCCCCTACAATGTTAATATGCAAAAAGGGAAAAAAATCGACTGATGATGGCTGTGGTTAATTCCTAATCAGAATGATGGACAGCATGGCCAGAACAATACAAACTAATGGCTGTGTTGCTGATCACTTTACCCCTTGATTAAAGACACCCAATTATGGCGCAGAACAGTGTCGTAATTATGTTTCTTAATCACATCCAGGAGGTTTAATTGCCTTAACGATGTGTTTCATTAAATGAATTTAGGTATTATAGTCGACAGTTTTCATACACAGTTGTTTTCAAATTAACATAATATTAGACATCGTCATGGAAATTGTTTTAATAATCATAATTAGACGCACCCAGGCTTTGTCTGGTAAATGCTGAGAGACGGATCTCGTCCTGCCTGGGGCCTGCCCTGGTTTCTTCCCTCCCTCTAGCCCCACTCCCAGACTGAGAGGGCTCCACGTGAAGGCCCTTTGCCATTATGTTTTCTGAAAAGTTACAGGTTCTGATTAATCTTTTTTGATGGCAAGTGGAGCAGAAAATATCCTCCCTTGCCCCCCACTAAGTTTGATGGCATTTAGGGATATCATTATGAGCTAAGGCTTTGTAGAAAAAAATGCAGTTAGCATCCTGCCTACAGAGAAAACACAGTAACTTCCTCACCACCACCAACACCATGACCCCATAACCTCCATTCTAAAGAAAACCAAACCAACCTTCTATACCTAAGATCAAGAAGGCCCAAATACAAAACAGATAGAGACTTTTTTTTCCCCAAAGAGCCAGTGCCCAACCCTTCAAGGTCAGCCCCTAAAACTCACTGCAAGCAATACTGGTAAGTTTTAAACATCCCTATGGGCGTTATTTATACTCATGATTCAATCTGGTTGATACCTCTATCACACAAGTGTGAAGTTACAGCAGAATCTATCTTCAGCTAGTCCAAATCCTCCTCCTTTCCTATTTTTCAGGCTGTTTGAAAGAGAAATTTGATAAAACTTTTTTCAGAAACTTTATCTTCTGACAGCCCTTGAATAGTTAACACCATACAAGAGGGAAAGAGTCCCAGGGAGAGGGCCTGGCCTCCAGAGTTCCTGTCATCAGCAGGAACTCCAGACCTCCTGGATGTCTCACCACTGACCCCATTTTTCTCTCTGGCAATGACCAGGCCCAGCCAGCATCTTCCTGACAAATAAGCAAGGGACCAAGGGCTATTCCTAATTGTGTATCCCTTCCAAAACTTGACTTTCACCTTCTCTGAAACTCCTTCCTTTTTTGTTACCTTTCAAGCAAAGAGTAACACAGAAGAGAGGTGATTTTGCTCCTTCCACAAAGCACAGTATCATAAAATGTTTGATCAAAATATTTTAATAAATATTCTTTCTGACATAGATACACATACAAATGGTCGTACATAGCTGTCATAGTCTGATTGACCTATTTAATATATATATCATTGTTTACACATCCAAAACCCGCCAATAGATCCATCACAGCTCCCAACTCACCATCCAACCTGACAAACTGAATTTGTATTATCTGCAAGGAGTGGAAAATAGCAGGACTCCATTTTTTAAAAAAGACTTTCTTGATTTTCATAGGATAGTAAAGGCAGGCAAACAGCCATGCAAGCTAAAACTGAAAGCTTACTTTGGATAAATAGCTTCTTGCTCTTCCTTAGCTTTATTTCTTTTTAAATTTTAATTTTTTCTAGAAAAATAACAAAGGATTTCACACCATAGGCAAATCAAACCAGTCTTTCAACTTAAATAATTCTCCACAGTTAAAATAACTTAGATATGTACATATATATTAAATTAGAACTTTAAAAAAAAACACAGCAGGGAAAAATATTTGCTTAGCATGTTCTTACTTAGAGGATCTATTGCTCTGATGTCTTTCCCTTTTAGAATGTAAAGGAGTCCCCTTTCAAAAAAGAGATCAATTCATTTGTCAATTAAGAATACACCTTTCCTGTAATTTTTGGACTGAAGCAATTTATTAAAGCTCAATTTAAATACAGGGATGATGCAACTGAAAATATCCAGGTGACCTTTTTATAAACCTAAGCAGCTCAGATACATCAGTATGTCTCTTCATACTTGTTGGCAAATAAACCTTTTAAACAGTTGGCACACAGTATAAGTTAATCTATCAACAGAATTTTAGAGGCATTTAAAAAAATCTGCACATAGACCCATGACCTTAACACATGATAAATACTGTTGATGTGGAAGGGTCATTGAAGAATAACAAATAAATATCATGGATTGTTAATACATCATTGCAGAGTGGAAAGTAACAAGGTGCACACAAATATTTTTAAATGCAATTCTTTCAGCCACCGTCAGTTTTTTTCTTATCACTCTTTCCAAAAGTTTCGAGCATTTTCACAGGATTAAAGTTCAGAGACAATAAAAAATACAAGTCTTTCATAGCAACGTGTCTCTTTCTGCATGTTTGTTTTTCACTTAAATAAGTCTACAATTCAAGTTTTTCTCCTGGCTCAGAATCAAAATTTATTTTCAAGTGCCCTTTCTGATTTGTCTGAATGAATATTCGTCCCACGAGCCACCCCAACCCCCAGACTCCTCCTCTGCCCTCCAGCACTAGCCAAATTCACAATTATTAGTAGGATTAGTACTTTGCCATGTCATACTTTCCACGCTTAATAACCAAATGACTATTTCTCAACTTATGTTTAACCTTAAAGGAAAAACTGCTTTCTCGCGGTCTAGGTGGCCACGGAAGTTGCCACTTTTCTGAGACAGAAAAAAAAAAAAGACATCCACGCTCCATCCCTACTCCACCTCCCTCCTCCCTCCCTTCCCACCCTGAAGACCGGGATTCCGGGGCTGTCAAGGCTAAAAGTCCAGCTCGTGTCTCTGACGCTTCGCTTCCCCTTAGTTCTCGCCTTCTCTTTGTTTGTTCTGCAAGTGTTTCACAACTACGAGAGGAACCAAAATGAAGGGGGCAGGGGGCTGCAGCTTTTCACTTTCCTCTAGTTTGGGGGGTCGATCTTGTGTCTTTTCTTGGCGGTGGTGGTGGTGGTGGTGGTGGTGGTGGTGATGACTGGGGTAGGGGGGGTTGTTTAAGGCTTCTCCGTGCACTGTTTGCAGAGGCTGGAGGAGACGCTGTTAAACAGGGCGCACTTCTCCGGGCAGGACGCGGTGGGGGGCAGCCCGGCGCTGAACGGGTAGCCGGCCGCCTGCTCGTACGCGCCGAGCGCCGGGTGCAGGGCGGCCGCCGCCGCCGCCGCCGCCGCCGAGCTGGGCAGGGAGGCGGCCGAGATGGCCTGGCCCTGGTTGAGGTAGGCGACGAGGCGCCGCATCTCCTCCAGGGCCTGCGCCTGCATGAGGATGTAGTTCTTGGCGAGCAGCAGCGTGGCGATCTTGGACAGCTTCCGCACCGAGGGGCTGTGCGCGTAGGGGATGACCGCGCGCAGCTCGTCCAGCGCGTCGTTCAGGTCGTGCATCCGCCGGCGCTCCCGGGCGTTGATGTTGAGCCGCAGCGCCTTCTGCTCTTTGGATTTCTTGCTGCTGCCGCCCCCGCCGCCGCCGCCGCCGCTGCCCCCGCCGCCGCCGCCGCCTCCCGGGCCCCCCGGGGGGGCGCTCGCGCCGCCGTGGAGGTGGGCGTTGGAGCAGCCCTCGGCCGCCTTGGTGCCGCCGCCGCCGCCGCCGCCCGCCGCGCCCGGGGAGCCCCGGGGGTCGGCGCCTCCGGCCCGCAGCACCAGCTCGCAGCGGCCGTCGCTGTCGTCGTCGGGGCTCTGCTCGCCGCCGCTGCTCTCGGCCACCGAGCCCCGGCCGGCGCTCTCGCCGTACTTGAGGCACAGGGCGGCCCCGGCGGGCAGGCTGCTCAGGCTCGGGTCGCCCCCCACGCCCGCCGAGCCCACGAGCAGCCCGGGGACGCCCACCCCGCCGCCGCCGCCGCCGCCGCCGCCCGCGCCGCCGCCGCCGCCTCCCCCCGGGGGTGGCAGGAGCAGCCCTGCCCCCTCGGGGTCAGCCGGCTCGAAGCAGCCCAGGGGCGACGACGACGAGGACGCCGGGCGCTCCCGCGGCGGCGGCGGCGGCGGGGCCAGGGACAGGTCCATGCCCGGGGGCGTGGAGCGGAAAGCCGCCTCGAGGCGCTTGGCGGTGGCCGCGCTCAGGCTCTTGTGCAGGAACAGGTCGTCTTCGCCCGCGGCCGCCGCGCCCAGATGCAGCCCGCGCTCCATGGTCCCCGCCGCCGCCGCCGCGCCCGCGCCCGAGCCGGGCTCCGGCGGCCGGTGCGCGCGTCGGTCCCCGAGCAGCTGGCCGCCCTCTCGCCTTCTTTTTCTTTTTCGTCTTCCCCCGCGCTCGCCGCCTCCTCTTCTTCGTCTTGTTCGTCTCCAGCCGATGGTGCCGGCCGCCGGGGCTCACCATGGGCCGCGGCCCCGCATGGTGGGAGGGTGGGCGCGCCGGGAGTGGAGCCGCCGCGCCCGCTGCCGCCGCTCTGAGCTCAGCCCCGCGCCGCCGCTCCGCACCGTTTATCTTGCTTGGATTCACCTTCAAGAGATTTCCGGACCCATCAAGCCGCCGCCGCCACAGACGGGGGAGTCTTTTACATCATTATCTCTGAGTAGGTTATTATGAAGAAGACTCGCCTGTTGGGACAGCGCTTTCTACCCAATCAGGTTAACGTTTTAATTAATAGGATTAAAACGGTAACAAACAATCGCTGGCGCTATCTGGCCGCGAGTCTGAATAGTTTCATTTCCCAGGTCTGAAGACAGGCAGCAGCTAGAGCTTTATAAAAGGCGCCTGCTCCATTATTCTGCCTGCCATCTGTATACACAGCTTAGCGCATATGTTTGCAAGGCGCTGGGTCCTGTTAGTAACCCAACAACTGCCTTTAGCTTGACATGTGTGGCGACTTTCACTCATCAATGAGCACACTAAAAGCCCTACTTAGAGCCGAGGATGTTCTTTGCTCCTTCAGCAAATTGTAAATCGGCGGCTGAAGCCTGGGAGTCCCGCGGAAAGCAGACGCCCCCCCACACCCACCCACCCACCGCACCCCACCCCCCACTGCCCTTCCCTCGCCGCGGCCGTCGCTTCTCTTACTAAATTACCCTTCCGGGCGAGAATGACACGCCACCCCTCTTCCTAGGGGGACGCTGGGCTGGAATGTGGACATGGGACTTTTCGTGGGGGCGGAAGTGGTGTCCCTGCTGACTGGATCCACATTCAAAGATTCCCAGAGAGTGACAGAGCAGAATAATCGCCCCCCCCCAAAAAAAAATAAACCACATTTGCCTATTTCCACCACGTCTCCCACTTCCTGACCCCCACTCCCCAGTGTGCCCATTTCCTACCCTGATTGAAAAAAAAAAATAAAAGCAAGTGGATTCTGTAGCCCATTAAATAAGAAAAAAATATTTAAGAGCGGGGGCTGGGGGGTGCCTCTTCCCGTACCCCCACCCCCACCAGCGATCGCTAAATAACTGCTACCGTGATGGGGATTTTGAACACATGCTTTCCCCCCCAACTGGAATAGGCTGGTTTCCCAAACTTTGCTAAATCCAGTTGTTTCCGAAGAGTCAGCCTCGCGGGAGTCAAGCCGTGTCTGTCTCCTACACCAAGTGTGGCACTGGTGCCTGCTTGTTGGCCCGGAAACGTCCCCGCCTCGGCGGAGAAGCCATCCGGGGACATCTGGACGGGCCTGTCTTGTTCTTGGAGGCAGCGCCGGGGAACACGCGCTCCTCGCCCGCAGCCGAGCGGCACTCGCCGTCCCCTGCTCCCGCGCCCGCTGCCTGGGAGGTGCTTAGCGGCGGCTTTCCATCCTTAGGACATAAGTAAAAACAATATTCCTCCAGACCTCCTATAAATCTCGCTTATGTGGCAGAATTACTCAAGTCTATGTTTTTTTTTTTTTTGGTTTCTCTGGTTTCATTAAAAACCTTTTAATTGTGGCTTTCAGAGTTGGCCCCAGGTGTTGGACTCTTTTCATTACATTTTGCTCTAATGTGATGAAATTCTAATTCTCTCCTTACCATATGGTTAAATTTCCCCACAGAGAATTAGTTGAAAAAGGAGAAATAATCTATTAATCTCTGTAATAGATTCACAAATGAGGTTCTCCACAGAACCTGTTTTCGAATGGTAATATCAGAACAGTTGGGCGCCTTATTTCATAAAAGACGGGGAAAGCACGATGCAGAAGCGTCTGCATTTTTCACCTGCAAAGATTGAAAGGGGGCCCAGTAGTAACTTTCCCAAATAACGGGCCGAGATGCAATCTCAGGAGGACAGAAATACGACGCAGCTCTGGGTTCCTCCCGCGCCTTCGGATTTACGGAAACCCCAAGACTCAGAAAGAGCAGGCAGCTGCGGGGTGGGGGTGGGGGGGACCCAGGACAGTGGATCCGGGAGGCTTAAGCCTGCCCACGTGTCTCGTTGAGGACCCCAGAGCACGTCTGCGTGCCGGGCCGCCCCTCGCTCGCCGCTTTCCTCCCCCCTCCCTCCCCCGGCGCTCGCAGCTGTTAACCTCTCCCTTCAGGAAGCTAAAGACGTGCTCCTGTTATTGTTTTTCAATTAGCAGCTTTGTTTGCACTGAGATCATAAACAAAGGTTCTCTATAAACACAGGTAAGCTGTGTGTGCCTGCTAGGAACTTCTCCAAGTCCTCTGGCCCTTAACCCGAGAACCCAGGCTGGCGCCTTCCTGGCTCTAGCACTGTGGCTACGTGACCCCTAAGTCTGTCCTCTGAGCCAACCTGCCTCTTTAGTGATCTGGCTCTTTGCTCAGGGTGCCAGGAGTTCTACCTGGGGGTAGGGGGTCGGGTGGGGCACTAGAAAGGAGAAGGAGCTGAGGGTAAGGGGGCGGGGTGCTTGAACTTAGGGGCGCAGGGCTCTGGGAAACAGGGTTGGAATGTCCCAGTAGGGCACCCAAGGTTGCCAAGTCGCCGCTGCCCGGCAACACCCGGGACCCTCAAGGGACCACGACTCTTCGATCCTTCGTTTTATCAAATAAATCATCACCAGAGAACACCCGGTGGTCCTTTCTCGCGTCCCGCCCCCTTTAACATACCCTCCTTCCACGGTTTTCGCGCCTCTCCCTGCCCCCCCAATACCCTACACTCCGCCTTTCTCCCCGGCTGGCCATCCACTTGTGGAACAAACTTTTTCACTCAGTGTCAAAACTCTTTGCAGGTTCTAGAAAATCCCCCGGGTCTCCCCGGAGGGGGTGATTGCCTAAAAGTCACGGGCAAGTTAGCTCTGAGAAATTTATAGAAGCTCTAAATACGGGCCTTATAACAACCGTCGGGGAATGGTCTTTGAGGTTTATGCACTCATAAACTTTTGCTGATTGCTTCTGGGAAGTTGTCGGGCACTTAACACTGCATTTATCTTACAGGGCAATGAAAACACATCTGCCTGGTGTCTCGTTACCTGGTTTAATAGTCGCCAGCCCCCAAACGTGGCCTAGGCTCGCTCCCTCTTGCCTGCCGTCTGGTTTGGGGGCCACAAAGAGGGTTGACACCCGCGACTCTCTTAGACCCAGCCTGGCCCGTAGAAGCCCGAAAAATTGTGAGCTTGAATTTTTGTTTTCGGGTTTTTTTTTTTTTTTGGTCTGTTTTTCCGCCAAGAAGCGAGCAGAGGGCCGGGGCTTCTGCCACAAACTTGTAAATTGGAAAGGTAGCAGAGGATAAACCCAAATAAACACCTTTAAATGATTTGGGATAGGGAGAGAATTTGCCTAGTGGAGGAAGCTGACCCGCAGATGACCCCTGGAAATGAATCATTACCAGTGTACTCCTTGACTCTGCGCAGTTTCAGAGGTCACTGAGTTACGGATACTCTCAGGCGACAGGAAACTCAGGAGACCGTCTCCTTGGCCCGGCACTGGGTGGAGGCAGCTGAGGTTGCTGGGCGGGCTGGCCGGCCGGTGGGCGTGGTGCAGGAAACACCCACCAGGAGAAAGGCAGGAGAAAGGTACTCTCTGCCGCGTGCTGGGTACCAAATTTACACACCCCCGAAGCCTGTTGTGCAAAGATAAATGTAGTTTTATTGCCGCAGGAGAGAAGGACCCACGGATTTGAACTGATTCTAAAATACTCAGCAAGCAGCACCGCATTGAATTTATAACATCAGCTTCAGGCCAAGCTAATTTTTTTAAAGGTCATCCTTAAATTTCTAAGGGCTCATCTTTATTCATATTTTCTTGAAATTTGAAAAGGGAACTTAATAAAATAAGAACGGAACACAACCTATTGAACTTTCTAGGAGCAAGGCCAGTAGTTTTCTTTTTTGTTATTTCTATAGCCCGAATACACATAGGCTGTTGTTTCTCTAGATTTCAGTATGTTTTGAGGACAGCTCGGGAACCGGGAGTTTGTGTGTGTGTGTGTGTGTGTGTGTGTGTGTGTGTGTGTGTGTGTGTGTGTGTGTGTTCTGAAAGGGAGAATTGTCCTCGTGTGCGTGTTCCATCTATGCGAGAACGTTCTAAAAGGTAAAAGCAAAATCTGGCAACACTAACACGAACTTTCGCTTGGGAAATGCAAAATTCACCCAGAGCTAGTGGAACCTTCTGTCCCCGCTGCGCTTCCCGAGAGCTGAGATATCCAGCCTAGAAAGCCCAATGTGGCTCGGGTGGCAGGGACCCCCGCCCCCCCACACCCGGACCTTCCCGGGAGAACCCCCACCCCGCAAGAAAGAGCAGTTTCCGCGGCCCACGCGCAGAAGCCGGGCTCGGTAAAACGCGATGAAAATCGTCCTGCGCATCCTTAGCAGTTCTGCAGCCCCAAAGAGAAGCAGGCTGACCTTGATTTGCATTTGCCACTGCGGTCCCTTTCGCACCCCAGGAGCTCTTTGCTGTCGCTGGACCATCGCCTAGGAGGCCCCGGTTAGGGTCCGTTATCTCGAGCCCCCCCCCCGCCCCCCCCGCCCCCGGCCCCGCGTGCTTCGGAAAGGCAGGGGCTGCCCAGGGGCAGGGAGATTCAGCCCTTCAAACTCCCGGAATTCACCTTTCGGTGGCGCTTTGACACTGGTCGAGTCTTGCCCTTTCCCCCAAGTGCCACCTTCGAGGTCTCGGGATAGAGGAGCTAAGGAGGAGGACTGGAGTGCAGGGTCAGGGTGACCCCGGGGCACCCCAGGCACTGAGCCAAATCCCCGGGCTTAAATTGCTCGCAAGGAAGTGGCTTGGCAGTTGCGAGCACTTCCTTGGACAGCGGAAGAGTTGGAACCTGTTGATCAAAAGTTCTTGGGGGAAGATTTGACTTTTCAGTATCTCTGACAATTTATGCTTAGTCTTCGCGACTCCGACCTGGCCTAAATTTGAAAACACGTGGAGGGAGAAGCAGCCCCCGGGCGCTGAGAAGCCGCTTTTCCCGCGTGCGCCCCACGCCGGCGCCGCCCGAGGACCCATCCCCGAGTTGGTGGCACAGGGTTCCTTGGCATTCAGTGGCTTCCCGCGACTTCTAACTCGAGGCTTTGCTCTGAGAACAAAAATGTGACAGTAACTGGGGAGGCCCATCTCCACCCGCCCCCCCAGAAAACGATGGAAAATATGCGTGGAGGATAGAGGAAAACGAATGCAGAAACGCAGCCCCTGCTTGGATAACTGAGGCAGTCCTGTGTTCAGACACTGCAGACGCTGCAACGTACTCGTGCTTTCCCACGGGAAGATTACCTTTTCAGAATTAAAAAAATGATTTTTGTTTTTTTAGAGAATAGAATTGCTTGGGGTGGGGGGGGGTGGAATGGTGAACGCTTTAAAATCTTTTCTGGTGTCCAGGAATTAACGAAGGAACAAACTCTAGAGTTCAGTTAAATGCTTTGGGACTTTTCGCTCTGCGATTTAAAACCCACAGCGCCATCTCCTGGTAATGAAAAGAATAGATGACAAAGGCGGATGACAAAGATACATTCTGAATATGAAATATTCAGAGATCAGACAATTTATTTTACGCCTCAAAAATTATTTCAGTGATATATTTATTATGATTAAAAACATGAGCCGGAAATTTATGATCATTAAAAGTTGTCAGGCATAATCCTAGAAGTTAATTATTAACAAATAGAAGTTTGTATGTTATTCACACGTATTGTTTTTACAGATTCAGATATAGTTATTATTTAAGTATTGATGATAAAATGTGAGTCTTTAATTTATCATGAATACATAATTTGACAGAAGAAATGAAACCACGGATTAATCACTAAATAAGGATTTGGACTTGTTATTTTATGCAAAAGATACTGTAACTATAAATACTCCAGCGATCTCAGAAATGGACTAGTGAGATGTGTTCAATTGCTATTCAGGTACCTTGATAACCAAAGCATCTCCTTCAGGTATTACCAGTAAAAGCAGTTCTCTTCATTAACTTCTTGTGATTGATGCTTACCTTATCTGGTAGAAAGTAGGGAAGTGTGAAAAGTTGACTGAAATATAAATTCCCCTATTTCTTTGCTAAAATTAAGTAATCAATGTTAGTCATAGCCTGCCCTATTTTTCTCAGTATTCCCTCACTTTCTTTAGGAGAATTGCCATCTCACGTCTTTCAGAACCCGCTTGCTTTTTCCTTTGTAGTAAGGGATTGGTCAAACTCAGGGACTCACATATGCAAGCCACCTAGTCTGTCACTGAGCTACACCCAGTTCTTACTTTTATTTATTTATTTGATTTTTGTGTGTGTGGCATTTGGGAGGTGGGTTCTGGGGAAGGAACCCAGGGACTCAGAGCATATTAGGCAGACTCTGTCACTTGAACTAGCTCTCTCTGTCTCTGGCTTTCAGAACAAATGTCCTATACAGGCTCTTTGAGTATGAAATATCATCTAAAGTGAAATTATTCCCACCCCACCCCCCAATTTAGTGAACCTAATAGAATCATTGATACTTAAGAATTTGTGAAATAAAGTCTTTCTGAAGTACCGTTTTCCATGTTTTCTTCCTCTTATAAATAATACTTTAAGATATATTCTAATTAAAAATATTTCTCATCTATAATTACATGTACAGGTCAGATGATTGAAACAAAAATAAAACAAGCTATGCTTCTACAGTATATAAAATATTATGAATATCCTTCAAAAATATTGTACATCAAACAGATAAATGTAAAATGAAAGATTAGTTTATCTGAATAATTACAATGAAGCTCTATTAAGCCAAATATTTGGACTCATTTATTCTATCTATGTAAGAGTGTGTTTTTAATTTTTTTGAAAGAAATTTGATTATAAATAGGAGGCACTGATAAACAGATGGGTAGCTAGAGAGCTTTTCACAGTTGAATTTTGAAATTTAACATAGATAAGTTTGACACCTCAAACATTTTTTGATGAGGTCATTTCATCTAAGCTTGCAATGAGTGTTGTTGCACATAATCTTTCAAAGTTATGTTTAAAAAACATCTAACTGGGTTTTCCTTTTTGGCTGAAACTGTCCTGACTGGATTGTCCATTTAGAAAAATATAAGCTTAGAGACATATACCAACATATATTTGTGCTCTATACACTCCAGGTGGTAAGCAAATGCTATAAAAAGGCAATCAATAGCCCAAAGATCTTGACAAGAGTGTGGCAACATGAAAATGTCAGACCCACTAGTAAAAGGTTCCTGCAATTAAAAGTTATATTCAAGCTACCTGAATATTCAAGGGACCATCACTTGTTTACAATGGGTGATGAAGGAACCAGCTTCTCTATTGTAATATCCCGGAGAGAATAGAAATTACTGCAAAAGTGGAATGGAGACATTCAGTCTGATTCCAAAATTGGGTTAGAGTCTGCTGGGCCTTAGGTATTTATTAAAAATTATATTTATCTGTCTACTTACCATTGTTTTATGAATGAAACTTGAGCTGTCAGAGAAAAATAGTTTTGTAGTTTGAAGCTAAAGTGTATGTGCAAAGTGCTTATTTCATAAAGATCATCTCCTTTTCTTTTACAGATAACTTTTGATTGATTTTTACATATGCCCTTGCCTTATTGCACTTCTCTATGATAGTTTTAAAAGGTCTGAGATGAGTAGGTGTAGTACAAATAACAGATTCTCAGAAGAGTAGCTATGCCGTCTTTGGCAAGTTTCTTAATCCTACTTAGCTTCAGGATGAAAATGGATCGCTTAACCACGACTTCCTAACTTATTAATTAAGTCAAACTATGTGGAATCATTCTGTAAACACTAAAATGATGTGATTTTAATGTTATGTTTCTGAGCATATGTATTTTGTGGCTCTTTGGCTTCTGCAGCTAAACCAGTTTAGGTGCCTTTAATCTTGGTTGGTTTGTATTTTATTTACCTTTTCTATCAAAACCTTCAGGTGTTGGGAGATTTTAGAGTATTTTCAAAATTAGTTTGCTCCATGTTGTTGGAGCGTGGGAGAATGATCCCTCATGGTTGCTTTTGTTCCCAGGCCATCCGTGCCCTTGTCCTTTACTATGATTCTGGTCTTCTAAATATCTCTACTGGAGTGCTTGTTCTTCTTTTGTGTCAAATCAATAAGCTACTAGTATGTTCCAAAATAATGGTCACAGTGGTGTAATCAGACTGAATAAAATAATATATCTATAGAGAAATAACTGGATTTGTTGCAAAGTATTTTTACTTGGATATCCCACTATGTTTCTATACAATACTCATCTTCTATAACAATGCTTGCAAATATGCAGAGCGCACTATTTAGTTTAGTGACATTTATTAAATTAATGATCACATCATTGTTCTTTCTTCTTTTTAGATCATTCATATAAGCTTTGCAAATCCAGGTCTATCACTGACCTTCTCTAGTTCTTCCCCCTTTGACTGGACCTAGTAGTGGTATTATTATTTTTGCTGTCCATCAGGCAATTTTTATTTCAGATGACAGTGGTCACCTCAATGCCAGTTTAAATTATTTTTAAATGAAGATTCATGATGACAGTGTATGTCGAAATTCTAAATGTATTATGCATCTTATCTTTTTCCTAATCCACTAACTTAGTTCTATCAGAAAAATTAATCACTTTTGTCTGAATTACATTTTCTTTTTAAGCCACACGCTTAATTGCATTTATGTTTCATTATTCTATTTGAAGATAAATTCTACTCAAACTTTCCTTGATTGTTTTATAAGGAGGAACAAATCAAGCCTCTGTGACTTAAGAAACACTTAAAATTATGCAGTAATAATATTTTAGTATTTATAGATGTGGCTGTAAGTCACCTAGAGTAGAAAAACATCCCTAAGCAAGACAAAATCCTAGCAATCATACATGGAAAAAGTTGCCATACTTACCAACACATCAAAAAACTAAAATTTCTGTATCTGATATTGTTGGATAGCCAACACTGCATATGGTCCACTAAGCATCCTGGTCTTGGGCACAGGGTCAGTGATAAACCTTAAGCACAATCATGTATGGCCTCAAAAGCAAAAGAAATAAGCAACCAAACAAAAAAAAGATGTTGAGAATAATAAACAAATTAAAAATCCAAATTGAGGACAGAATTAAAAACAGGACAGATTAAGAAATTGAGCAGCATGCAGATTCCAAGAGAAATGCTGACAGTGAAAACTGATCAAGTTGTTTGGGGGAGATTATTTGGAGTCTGGAATTTAATAATCTATTCTGCGCAAATGAGTTTATCTGCTTACCTACCTATGTGGAATTTATTAAGTGATAGAAATACCCAAAACAAAACAAAAACAGCAATGACCACAAAACCTGGAAAATGTCCTGCAGTAGTCACAGGATTACATAAATCATGGTGCCTATATTCTAAGTAGAATGCCAATATAAAGAGCAAATAAAGTACATTTATATTTTACACTGACATATAGATACTCCAGTTAAAAAAAACTAAGATGTAGACTATGGTATGTAGCATATGATGTTTTTTAGTATTTAGAAAAATGTATGTGGGGCACTGGGGTAGTACAATAGTAGATTACCACCTATGACTAGTTACCGCCCACCAGATTCCTTTCTGCCACCACGTGTTCCCACAAGCACTAGCAAGTGTGGCTGGGAGGTCCCCGGAACATTCATTACCTGGGGTCACCTGGGTAATCCCCAATACCACAGGACCCAAGCAGCACTGCATCCTAGCCTGGCTGAACAAGATCATTGATGGGTCCCAGGTTTCCTGAACACTGCTTAGGCATCCCCCCAAAATAAAGAAATAAAGGCCATGAGTGCTGACTGCACGAAAACACCTGAAATAGGTTATTAAACAACTCTAATTTTCTCCAAGAACAGGGATTTAGGGTCAAGGAAAGGGTTTTTCATTTGGTATTTTAAAAACTTAGACAAAGAGTGGAGAGATTATGATGACAAAGGGATAACTACTGTTATCACTTGTATCACTTGTCATTTCATTGCTCATTGATTTGCTTGAGCGGGCACCAGTAACATCTCTATTCTTCCCTGTCGAGTGCTAGTGTAGCCCAATGGCATCTGCTCGCTCCAAGAACACGAGGAGGATCAAACCATTCATTCAGGGTCTTGAAGAAGAAGTTCAACCATCTCATACGGGGGCAGCCAGGTGTTCTTTTGACGTCCTGTGGAATCCAGAGATGCAGGCAGGGGTGTGTTTGTCAGCACACAGTAACTACTGTTATATGTGTAATTTTTTTAAAAAAAGAAACAAAATAGATCAAGCATAAAAGATTAAATAAATAAGTGTTAATTTTTAATTTTATTTTCTCTGTTTAAAAATAACAAATGTGGGGCCTGAGAGATAGTACAGTGGGTAGGGCACTTGTGCTATACATGGCCAACCCGAGTTCTATCCTGAGCACTCCATACTGGTCCCCAAGCATCGCCAGCTGTGAGCCCTGAGCACAGAGCAAGGAGTATGTCCTGAGTACCTCCAGGTATGACTCCTAAACAAAACAAACAAAAATAAAAAGTTTCCCTCATTTTAAATACTTGTGCTCCATAGTTTTTTACTCCCAGATTTTATTACATAAACCCCTTTTCCTTCATGTTGTCTAGAGCAAAGTGCATTTTAAAATAATGACATTTTTGAAGAATATGTACTTTTGCTTAGCCACAAATGCCGACCCTACCTTGCAAGTCACTAAATTTCTTTTTCTTTAAATTAAGGCAACATGAATTATGAGTTTTCATATTATTTATTTCCTTCATATTTCCACGTGTCAAAAACCCTCTACAGGACAAAATACAGAGGGATGGCATTACTATGTTATTGATGACTAAATTTTAGCAAAAATAAGAATTCCATTTTACTTTGTAAGTGATATCATTTTATGAGTAGAGCTTTGCATCACCACAGACCTGTGTTTTAGAAGGCAGAAGAAATATACAGTTTTGTGGAGCAAGAATTCTCTTACTTTGAGCTCTGACAAAGTGACTTTAGTGTGTGACCTTACCAGGCTGATCTCCTTACTTGTATATGTGTTACCCATTTCCTGATCCCAAAGTGAAAGAACAATGGTTTTTGCCTTCGAGGTGACTGAAATTCAGACTTTAATCTTTCAGGGACTGCCATTTCCCAGCCGCACTCGGCTGTCTGATTGTCAGCTTTATGTCTCAGAAAGTATTTGCTGCAATTCAGATACAGTAAAGTATCTAGCTCCAGCTAGCCTCAGTGTACTATATAACTTTTATAGTCATTATAAAAAATAATTTATTGAAAAAACTTAAACCTTTTCCAACTCAGATGACTTTTGATTTAAATGGCTGTGATCCTGGCTATGGTAATCAGTGATGGCAGATTTTCCCCCCACCCTGAATTAAGTTTGGTGTTTATGTTACAAAGTTTAGAAAATATGAAAGTAACCTCATCTCTAAGATTACCTGTTAGAAGAAATGGAGAGTATTTCGTCTCCATTTCGCCATCATCACTTGCTTTGGAAACACTCTTAATACAAAGCCTGGAGAAATAGTCTATTCTTTGGGTCATATTTTCCCACTTCTATATATTTGTACTTTATTTGGGGTGCTACAGAGTAAAGGCTAAAAAGAATACAGCAAGTCTCACTCTGCTATGACTGTATGTTGGAAGTACTTGGTTAGGTAAAATTAGGAAAAGAAACTGAAGACATTAATGGGAACATTGGATATTCGGAATATTAATTAATTATTAAAAGATTTTTAGGAGGTTACTGAAAGGTGATGGTACAGGCAACAAATCTCTACGAACGCTTAACTGCTTTACCTCCAAAGACATAAACTCTCACTAGGCTGTGATGTGAATTTGAAGGGGCTGCCCTGACAGCTGTATTTCCTACGGACAGAGATGGAGCTGAGAGAAGCAGCACATCCCCTGCAAGTATTGACTCCGGCCAGAGCTGTATCTGTTGCTTGCAAAGTGTACTAGTCTACTTATGGGTGGCTTTGTTACCTAGACTCAGACTTTTACAATGAAGTCACTTCTTATTCCAGCACAAATACACTTCTTGCTCAAATACAAATACAAATGCAAATGGCACCAAGCTATTTTTATATTCGTCAGATCTTCTGACTCGGGACTGTGGTCAAAGCAATTAAGTCATTTTTCATCTGTGGGCAGTTTGATGTGCCAAGACTCTGAAATAGCATTTGTGTTGATCGTGTTAACCGTTTAAAAGCATACAATTTGCATACTAGTTTAGGTCCCAGATCTTCACTTTTTTTTTTTGTACTTTCAAACTCCCTATATTTTCTAGTTACTGATACTGATATTACAGGGCTTTTAAAAAATTCATGAGTTTCTTTAAAAAATTTTTATTTTAAAAAGACATTACCATCCAGAAATAGACCTGTTGAAAATCATCTCAGACTTCAGTGAAGAAAGCCTTTTTAGTTTAATGAGTACAAGCAATATTTTTGTAGAAACTGATGTTGGTAAGGTATAAAGACATATTGCTATGTATGAAGGCTTTAATATCATCTCTTTTGTTTACTTTAGAATATATTAAAGGATAATGAAAGATAAAAAAGCAAAACTTTTAAAAGAAGAGATGTGAAGAGATCTGAAAACTACTAACGTATAAGAATATAAAAATATCTTAAATACACCTTCCATAGTGAAAGGATGCTCAGGAGAAGAAATGTTTTAGAGTTTACAAAAGACAACGTATCTGAGAAAGCATTGGTTCTAACTGACTCGTAACAAAGGGGGCAACTTGTAACAATGGGGAGGTTTAAACAGCCAATCTCTCTCTCTCTCTCTCTCTCTCTCTCTCTCTCTCTCTCTCTCTCTCTCTCTCTCTCCTCTCTCTCTCCTCTCTCTCTCTTTCCCTCTCTCTCTCTCTCTCTCTGTGTTGTTGTTTTTTAAGCAGAGGCCCTTAAAAGATAGAATTATCTTTAGTCTGTTTTTGAAGAATAGCAGTTTTACAAGGAGAAACTTTGCTTCAAAACTCATTAGCAGGATAAAATATAATCTTAATCTTGTTAAGAGTAAGCAGCAGGAAGTTTAAAACTCACCTAAAGGGAGGAAGCTCCTACCTCTAAGAAGCATGTCAGAGTAACTTTGTAACCTGAATTAAGGTGAACGGTGACAGAACCTATTTGAACATTCCAGCAATGCATCTATCAGATTTAAATCCATTCAGTTCATGCTGTACAATTCACTTCAATTGAATGTGGAGCAATGCAGTAAATAATGGTCATTGTACAGAATTGTCTTTCTTTAAACATTTATGATAGTATTTTACTGTTTGGGAAAAAGTATACAACTACTTTTATTTGTTAATTAAGTTATATTTTAATAACAAGAATATTCTGAACAGGTCATGTAAATTGTTTGAAACTCCAGATGCTGCAGAGGAGAAACAGTTTGTTGCTACTAAGCTCGAAGTTATAGGAGGTCAATGCTACCCTGGATGGCGCCACTGCCACCTAGTGGTGTTTACATGAACCTTGAGACGTGATTCATGCACTCTAGTTCTAGAATAATTTCAGTAGCAGCGACCATTACACTACATAAAAGATAGAAGAAATGTCATTCGAAAGGTTGAAAGTAGTTTTTTGTTCATTCTTTTTGCTTTTACGAAGGAAACTCCTTTTAATCGGAATCTTGCTTTCTTAAATGAGCACTTCACAGCTCTTATTGCATATACAGTTTGCTTTGGAAAAATGTATTTAAAAAAAGTTCATAGCCTGGTAGGTTTATACATTCACTTGTATATTAAAGAAGCACTAATTTAAGAATGTTTCATTAGATAAATGCATATTAAAATAACTTATAAAATTTGATTTTTATAAAAATGGAATTTCATAAGTTCAACATATAAACTTGAATTTATGAATTTTTTGTTTGCTCAACAGCATTAACATCTCAACATTTAACAGTCTTGTAATTATTTAGGATTTAAACAGTGACTGACAAGAGCTTTGTGCATCTTAGCTCTCCTCTTTTTCTGATTCTTATCTCTTTGTTTTAATCACACAAACACATATTCTATATTCATATACAGGTTTCATCTCATTTTTATTGTGACTTTATTTTAAATTGTTCTTGTGAATAACTATACACTTTATCATCTGTATTAAAGAAAAATATTTTTGCAGCCATCTTCTCTGAATTATATACAGAAAGTCAGATTCTCTGTTGTTCCTTCACATTTAGCAGTTAGTTAAATATGTAAGGATCTCTGACACATAAAAGCATGGTATTTGGGGGAGGAGGGAATAAGAGGCAGAGCTAGTTAGTCTTAACTTTTACTTGAAGTTTCTACTATAAACTTTAGGAAGTCATGGAACCTGATGCTTGCAGTTCTCTCCTTACTTAAAGTGCATTAACTTAACGAGTCCTTTAACTTTTTGACTCTCAGTTTCTTAATGCATAACATCAGTATTGTGTTTTCCTATCTGTTACTTATCAGAGGGGAAAACATAAAGCTAGTCTTAGATTTCTTCATAGCAATGTTTAATGTTCCAAACCAATGGGGTTAAAGGAAATGTAATTCTGAGACAATGCATGATCCAAAAATAGCATTCCTTTCAATGCCACCCATTAGGCATGAAGGCAAAGGCAGCCATTTCTAAACATAAACAAACCTAGAATGGTTAAGTTCTTCCTGAAAAAACAAATTGGTGCTGAAATTCAGTCAACCATGCGCTTAATGAAACACAATTCAGAAATGGAGAGGACTTGAAAAAAATGAACGGAGGTGAGCGTAGTTTCATTTCAAGATAAATCTAAGACAAAACATCTGAAGGAGTATTAGAATTGTGACAGAATTCAAACCTTGATGCCTCAAAGATGGTCAACTAATAAAAATGTAAAGAAAGACATGAGAAAATTTAAGAGTGGTAAATTCCCCATTTCAATAATATCAATAAGTAAACTATTGTGAACTATTAAAAGTGAACTATTGTTGAAAATTGTTATATTTCCAACACTACTTTTTTCTTCATGATCTTAATTTTGGTAATGAAAATATTATATAAAATTTGAATATTTTATACTTAAGTTTTATATTACTGTTGAGTTTAAATAAAATTGAACTTTAAATATTCATAGAATAACCCATATTTTATAACCATGTCTTTTTCAACTATTATTTGCATGAATTTATGCATATAGACTTTTAAAATGTTTTGTTTTATTTGGGTCTTTGGGTCATAACCAGCAGTGTTCAGGGCTCACTCCTGCAAGTTTTAGATTGAACCAGAGTTGGCTGTGTGCAAAACAAGCACCTGGGCCATATAGAGGTCACCTCAGGTCCTACACAGATGTTTTGGCTTGGAATCACTACTGTTTAATGAATTAACTTTTGTCTAGTTGAATTTCAAGTTTCTTTCTTTCTTTCTTTCATTTAATAGAACATGTAGCTATAAAAATAGCCTTTAAATAAAAAATAAATGTGGAGTCAAAGATATAATACAGGCTTTAAGGTGCTTACCATGTTCTTTGTTGCTCTCCGTTTGAGCCCCGTCCTCAAGCAAGGTCCCCGAGCACTACCAGGAGTGATCTCTGAGAAGGGAGGAAGGACTGAGCCTTAAGCACCACTGGGTGTGACCTCCAAGCTTACAAAGTAAAATAAAATAAGATAAAACCTGGTGTTTTAACATACTCATACCATTCCATTTTCCATGGTTTTGGGTTTGAGGTTTTGTTGGTTATAAACTTGGAGTGAACAGTTAAATATTTTGTTAATTTGGAAGACTGAAATAACTGATACTATTTGACATGCTGGGTGCATCACACAAAGATAGTATTCAAATTAAATATTGTACCAGATGTACCCACGCTCCATACGTGTAGTTTGCAAATGCTGCTTATTGTGCATTATGCATGTTATCATTTCCTTTGATACCTAAAACTGTGAACTTTTGTTAGAATATGTATTATTTTGCTTCCAAACTCTTAACTCCTTGTTGTTAAAACTGTATATATTCAAGCCTGGTATTTAAATGCTTTGAGTTTTTCAAGTGGAATCTGAAAAAGAGTTAAAATAAAATGAGGCAAAAAATTATTGTTTTTAGTGTGAACATGGAAGTGTAATTTTAAAATTTGATATAGATTTTGGGAAAAACAAAGCATTTTCAGAATATTTGATAGTGGTTAATTGACAACAATATGCTGTTTAGACTTTTTAAATGCATTCACTTTAAAATCTTAAGAGCTAGTGTGGAGTAAAAAAATACTACTCTTTCCCACTGATAATGGTTTAAGTTCTAAGATTGTCAAATCCCTAAAGTAATCCCTACAATTACCTATACTATTCCATTACTTTTACATTTCAGTTATTTCTACATTATATTATTATTAAGCTTTTCTTCAAAATTGTTTTCTTTTTGTCATTTACTTTTCTTCAAATATTTTCATCTTATCATGTGAGAATATTGAAATAGAATAAGGAAATTGAACTTAGTGCTGCAATCATTTATTGGACATCACCAATATACTTAAGCACTGTGCTATACATAAATAACACGAAGGTGAAAGGACATATAAAAAGGAATACATCAATTCTGATTTGTTTGTCTTCAAAATGAAAGTTTCTTCATTGCCTAGAACAATAGAAATTTTCAACTATAATGAGAATGTGAGAATTCAAAGTATGCAGATAAAATTTGAATCCTAGCTCTGTTACATAATGACATGAATTGCACTTCAGTTTACTCAAGTTAAAAAATAGAACCAGCTCTACAGCAGTGTAACTTGTAAGAAAATTAAAGTTGATCAGTTTTACAACTAAATTCATTCTTCTCATATAAATTTTCAAACACTTTTGGTCTTTGTCCACAGATTTTTACTCACAACTTGTTGTTATTGTTGTTTTTTGAACCATATCTGGCAGTGTCCAGGGCTGATTCTTGGCCTTATGCTAAGGGGATCTTTTTTTTAAATTTTATTGAATCACCGTGGTATAATTACAAGATTTCATGTTTGGGTTAACAATCACACAATGATCAAACACCCATCCCTCCACCAGTGCACATTCCCTACCACCAATATCTCCGGTATACCCCCCCTTTCCTACCCTCCCCCTGCCTCCATGGCAGACAATATTCCCCATACTCTCTCTCTACTTTTAGACATTATGGCTTGCAGCACAGATACTGAGTGGTCATCGTGTTTGGTCTATTATCTATTTTTGACACACATCTTCCATCTCAATTGGTTCCTCCAGCCATAATTCTTAGTGATCCCTTCTCTATTCCATCTGCCTTCTCCCCTCCGCTCATGAAGCAGGCTTCCAGCTATGGGGCAATCCTCCTGGTCCTTGTATCTACTGTCCTCGAGTGTCAGCCTCATCTGATGTTGTTCTATACTCCACAAATGAGTGCAGTTAAGGGGATCTTATGTGGTGTCAGAATTCAAACCCCCATTGGCAGTGTGCAAGGCAAATATCTTATTCCTGTACTGTTTGTCGAGCCTATCACTCACAGCTCTTAAAAACCTTGAAGTTTCCTAAAGAATGATAAGATGTCTTTTGGTATTTTAAAAAGATCTCTTTTGGAAACCACTGAAGAATAAAGACTGATTGACTGCAGAATAAACCATGTGACTGGAAGAGCCTTGAATACCCACTCACCATCTCTGTACATCTCCCACCGCCCACACCAGCCCTGGACCTCCAGGGAGAGGGTGGAGAGGGACTCAAGTTTCCATCAGTTGCCAGTGGCCAGTGATACAATCAGCCTGTGCAATGAAGCCTCCAGAAGACCCAGCAGGACAACGTGCAAATGACTTTCAGGTTGGTAACCAAATGGTGGTTCTGGGAAAATGGTGCGCCTAAGAGAGGTATGTAAACTGATAGCATAGCGGGTAAGGCGTTTGTCTTGCAAGCGGCCAACATGGGTTCTATTCCTCCGCCCCACTTGGAGAGCCCAGCAAGCTACCGAAAGTATCTTTCCCGGGGGCTGGAGTGATAGCACAGAGGGCAGGGCGTTTGCCTTGCATGCGGCCAACCCAGGTTCGATTCCCAGCATCCCATATGGTCCCCTGAGCATGGCCAGGGGTAATTCCTGAGTGCAGAGCCAGGAATGACCCCTGAGCATTGCTGGATGGGACCCAAAAAGCAAAAAAAAAAAAAAAAAGAAAGTATCTTTCCCGAACAGCAGAGCCTGGCAAGCTACCCGTAGCATATTCATTATGCCAAAAGCAGTAACAACAGGTCTCACAGTGGAGACGTTACTAGTGCCCGCTCGAGCAAATCGATGATCAACGGAATGACGGTGATACAGTGATATTATCCGTATACATCCTTTCTATTTGACCTTTTCCACATTGAATAATTTTAAAATATATTTTTATCAATGTCACTTACAATACTGTTAATGACAAGGGTTTATGCATATAACGTTCCAATCAAACACACCTTCCACCAGGTCTTCGTATCCAGTTCCTTCCACCATTGTCTCTGTGTGCCCCCCTTCACCACTCTCCTACTCCCCACCATGGTAGGCTCAATTCTGTGACCAGTTTTCAGATTTTGTTGCCTTTGATGATTTGTTGTCCCCTTACTATGTTTCTTTTTTATCCCACATATGAGAGAGATCATTCTGTATCTTTCCCACTCCTGGATGACTTCACTCAGGTTGATACACTCCAAATTTATATACACAGTGGCAAATTGTGTAATTTTATCTTTCGCAATCGTAGAATAGTATTTCAGTTAAATATTTAAAAAGCATTTTTATTGAATCACAATGAGATACACAGTTACAAGGTTATTTATGATTTGGTTTCAATAATATAATGCTCCAAAACCCATCTCTTCATCAGAGTACATTTCCCACCACCAGTGTCCCCAGTTTCCATCCCCCCCAATCTTTTTATAATGAATTGCTGACCATCTAGTAGTTAAATGCTTCCTTATTTCTGTGAGTGATTCCAGCAAAATGAATAAATAAATAAATAAATCCAAGGAAAGGAATGGGTCTTGGGAACCTCAAATGTATTGGTCAGAGACCCAGGTAAAGCATGGGGTTGCAACTGGCGTATAAAAAGGGATAAGGAGTAACCTTGTAATGTTTAGTTCTTAAGCTGTGGTGAAACCTGATGGTGACTTTTGGTAGATAATATCAAGCTGAGTTGAGTTACAGGACACCCAGTTTGCATCTCAAGCATTTTTTATTGGTGTATGTAATACCTCCCCACATGGGAAATTGAACTCAGAACCCCCAAATACAGACCTCATGCAATTTTGAAATGTAATAAAGGAGAACATATTTTATAAACAAGGCTACTCTCTAGCCAGTGCATTTCTTTGAAAACTTTTGTTTTTCAATTATTCTGAATATTTGCAAGATAATGATGAAATCAATTGCCCATATCTGTAAAAGAGTATATTTTCCTTTTATATGTTATTTTACTACACCCACATCGTTATAAGTGAACCTACTTCCTCTATCTCTATATTCTTTCATCTTTTACTTTTAAAATGTTGGCCCTGTATGTTTTCCTTCTTATTTGATTGTACATAGTTTTGATGTATTCCCATTTCTTTTTGTCAGTACTGGAAACATGATACTTTTCTCTCTAAATTCTTTCAGTCTCTGTTATGTAAGCAGGCAGCTATTCTTTAGTTTCCCACAGGACCCGCTTTGACCATTTTTTTTTTGTTAAAGGTAGATACCTTTCCTGAGGCCTACGGCTGAACCCCAACACATGGAATTCATATTATGCTCTCCCATTTACTCTGAAACTCTGCTTTATTTGATACCTTTTCCTTTTTGCTCCATCATTTTCATCAGTCCCTAATCCTAAAACCAAGCATGACTCTGTTTTATTTTTACAGCTTCTTCCCCCCACTTTTAAAAATGAAAACTATTGGAGCTGGAGCGATAGCACAGCGGGTAGGGCGTTTGCCTTGCACGCGGCCGACCCGGGTTCGATCCCCAGCATCCCATATGGTCCCCTGAGCACTGCCAGGAGTAACTCCTGAGTGCAAAGCCAGGAGTAACCCCTGTGCATCGCCGGGTGAGACCCAAAAAGCAAAAAAAAAAGAAAAAAGAAAACTATTATAAAAATTATTATACAAATTAAAAATGAAAACTATTATAAAAAATTACTGAGAGTTGAGTTTTAGGCATATAATATTTCAACACCAATCCCACCACCAATATCAACTTCCAGTGTTCCCAGATTCGTTTCCCACTTCGATCTCTGATCCATACACTCCTGTCAACTTGACAGTCATACTAGAAAGTTTCAGAGGTTGCAGCTTTGATCACATGTTTTCAGTGCAATTAAGTCTATGTTTTGGATAGGTGGCCCTACCCCTCATCCATACCACCATGATAACTGAAACCCTGATGCTTGTTTGTTCACCTATTACTTCCTGTTCTCTTTTTTCCTACTTGATTACTTTCTTTCGAGTTCTTCTCCTCTCTGAACACTGGGGTCAAGGGTAATCTTGCCCCGCCTCCCACTTTTAGCTTCTTCTAGCTACCTCCCTATGTTTTTCTTTCCTTTAGTACCAAATTTTGTAAAAGTGTTTTCTATCTTTAACAGTTACATTTAAGTCTTCAGTCTACTAAAGTCCAACTTATTTTACCAACTTTCAGTAAAATTGCTTTTGTGAAACACATCTGTGGCATTTGATTTTAAAATTCAACTCAGTTCACCTGAAAGAAAATTCCCTTATCTTGATCAATATATTAAAGGAATGGATTACTTTGTTTTTCTTTGCCTGAATTTCTGGTTTAATAAGACTTATTTCTTTTGAGGAAAAAAGTCTCAAACATCAGGTTGTTCACAAAAATAACTCAGAGTATCAACTTTAAAAACCAAATCTTAAGACTATTACACTAATTTTTACAGAGGGTGCATTTGACAGTACCAACTCTCATTCACAAAAACACATTGTTACATTGAACAGTCCCACACTGCATTCTCCCATAGGGGTAAACACACCCTGCTGGTAGAAGCTGCTCTCAAGTACTATTTAGCTAATGAGATTGCCTTTGCAAGTAGGGAAGCAACTACTGAACTCTTATATGAATGGAAGGAATTATACTCCCTGTGTAACAGGAGATTGCTTTGGACACAGTTGATAAAAACATGCATCCTTTTTATTGTTAAGTCATAAAGACGTTTCAAAATTAAAAGCAAAATGTAAAGACTCAGGAATGAATATCAGAAGACAGCAGCTAGTTGGAAATTTCTCCAGACCCGGTGCCCAGCTGATCACGCGAGCACCTCAGATGGATCAGGTGTTCTCTCTCCACCTACTCCAAACGAACCCCCTGCGGCCACGAAACTCGAGAAGAGAAGACAAGCCCAGGCATATGGGACCAGGGACTTAAGACTCCAGGCCACATGGCGGTGAGAAGGGCCATCCCTACCCATCTCCCCACTCCGTTGGGGTCCTTGATGTCACACCCACGAACTGCCTTCTGGTGTCATTTAAGCACATTAACAGCCTCAATTCAGAGACTCAGGAATGAATCCCGTAAGACAGCAGCTTGCCAAAGGTTTCTCCAGCCCCAATTATTTACAATTTTAGAATTCCAGGAGCGTACGGCTGCTTTCGTGGCTGTGCAACACCTTATAATATTCATAACAAGCAATAGAAAATAAATTATCTAGCATCTGCCAGTGGCAGGCTGGCTGGAGTGGTAGATTCGAAATGATGATGATGGGAAGGTGTAATGGTGGTGGGATTGATGTTGAAATATTGAATATAATTGATTAATGTTGATGTAGGCAGGTAGATAGGGAAAGGCCCTTGGCAATGAAACTTAGATTATCAAAGTCTCCAGGAAGGAGAATCCTGAGACTGACCCACCCTGGGGATACAGAAAACAGACCTGATAAGACCTTCAGCAGACCCTGAGGAGGTTGGACCCCTCCCCATGAAGTTCCTCGAGTTCCCTCTACCTCTCCCTTAATCTAATTAAAATGTGATTCAGCCCAAAGAAGACCATCACCACTCCCAACCTCCCTGGTAACCTCCTTAGCAACGGACTTTTACCTGGAAAGAAGCCCCACGTGGAGGCAGGTTGAAGAAACCTTATAAAAGACATTTTGATGGTGGGTTCAGCAGAGATAGAGAAGGGAACACCTAGTAGAGAGTTTTGGGAGGACCCACTCAGGTTGAAAGCTGCATACCAAGAGTAGACTATAGACCAAACATGATGACCACTCAATACCTCTGTTGCAAACTACAACACCCAACAGGAGAGAGAACAAAAGGGAATGACCTGCTACAGAGACAGGTCGGGGTGGTGGGGGTTGGGGTGGGGTGGTGGGAGGGATACTGGAAACATTGGTGGGGGAGAATGGGCACCGGTGGAGGGATGTAAACCAAATGCAAACATGAAAGTTTATAAGTTTGTAACTGTACCTGACCGTGATTAATTAATAAAAAAAAAAAGAAAAGAAAAAAAAGACACCTTGAGCAAAGGAAGCACTTGCATATGCTGCCTGAGCCCATGTGCTGCCTGTGCCCACGTGGCCGAGCACATGCAGTGCCCAAGCACATATGTCGCCCGCATTTCCCCCCTTGAGATGTGTACTTTCATGCTTTCGTGTCTAGTGCTAGGATGTGTGTAGGGGTTCTCTCCATTTTTGGAGAAGCCAGCGTTCTCTCTTGAGCATGTTACTCTTACTATTTTTCTTTTCCGCTTATCCCTTCCTCCTTCCCTCAAAACCCTCTAAATAAAATCTGTTGCTTCACTGCTTGTCTACTCCTGAAATTCTTTTCCACAAGCGAGACAAGAACCCAGTAACCCTGGGTCCCGGGTGGAAAAAGCGGTTGGGGAGAAAGTGACCGTCTTTCTCCTCCCTGCTTCACGTAAGTCACCCGTGGGGCCCACCGACATCAATGTGAACAACCTTATGAAAATAAAATTTAAAAATTAAAAAAATAAAAGCAAAATTTACAAGGTAAAACTTAACTACTTGGAACAACAAAGGAAGTGAAAGTGGGACTAGGATCACGGCAAGATGAGGTAATGAACATGGAAAGGACAGATGGGAAGAACAGTGGGCACGTGCTGAGGGCTCTAGGGAAGAAGATCTGGAGCAAATGTTGCTCTTACACAAGAAATAATGGGACAAGATTTCTACACCTCACTATCTTTCCTTGGCCTCATTTTCATCACCCTTCATCAACCCCAGCTGTCAGGAATAGACACAAAGAGTAGGGAGATAGGGCCGTGGGGCCCTGGAACCCTACCCCCACCTCTTTCTTCTCTTGTCCTATTTTTCAACTGATCTTTCTTCATAATGACATAGAGATATCATTATCATTACCATCATTATGATGGAGTAGGCACATCTCAGCCGAGCCCTCTGCAGCCCCTCACACTCCACCTTCACATTAGTGCCCCCTTTCTTCAGGGGGTTGCTGTTTTGCTCCTCTTCTGACTTACCACTCTTCATCTCTACTGATTGTTTGGTCTGTTCCTTTTCAATTTTTTGGTCTCAGTTAAGAATCTGCTTTTTTTGTTTTATCTGGGTCAATGCCTTTAAAAAATCGGTTTGGGGCCATCCCTGGCAGTGCTCAGCAATCACTCCAGGCTCTGCGCTCACGAATCCTAGAGGGCTCAGGGAACAATGTGGGGTCGGCCATGTGCAAGGTAAATGCCTTCCCCTCTATGCTATTGCTCCTGCCCCTTAACTTTTTCTGAACATCGTCACCTTTCAGTTTTCCAGGTGTGGGAGATTCTCGTTGTGCAACCTTAGAATTCAAGCCACTCTCGCCCCTTCAGAAGATGTGTCCTGATACACGCTGGCAGGCCAAAATTTTGTCTTATTTTGAGATGATCACCTCCACAGCAGACTTCGTGACCCCTGGAGTATTCAGATTCCAGGGACTTCACATTCAAGAGAAAACATGGGTTTTACCAGAGTGAAAAATGTTGCAAGCAAAGAGAGATGAAGAGAGATTCGTGCTCGAGAAAGAACAAGAGCAAGACTGGAGAGGATCACTCTTAGTCCAGCCGTGCTCTCCAACTAGCATTCACTTTCCTTTCTTCACTTTGCCTATGCATTGTTGTAACTGAGCTTGTCTTTCATCCTGGCTGCTTTTCTCTAATTACTGAGGACAATCTAGTCTAATAACTAATGTTTAGGTAAAAAAAATCCAACATTAGAAAAGAGAGCATGTACTCATGGTGATAATATCTAACTTTATCAGTACCACTTGTATCACTTGTCATCCCGTTGTTCATGTATTTGCTCGAGCGGGTGCCAGTAACGTCTTCATTCGTCCCTGTTGCATGCTAGTGTTGCCCAGTGGTATCTGCTCGCTCCAGGAATACAAAGAGCCTCAAACTGTTCATTCAGAGTCTTGACGGAGTCTCATCATCTCGTAGGTGGATGGCCACGTGTTCTTTTGATGTCCCGTGGAATCTAGTGGGTAACAGCTCTAGTCCAGCGGTCGTCTCTAAATCGAATTATGCATCTAGCCCATCTTATTTTCGACAACTTGGCAAATGAGACAGAGACAGGGTCCCTGAATCTTGATCATTGATAGAAGTCGAAACTCCAGATTCTTTCTCTCACTTGAGTGAAATGTGATATTCCAAGCATAGCTCTTTTGATTCCTCTTTGGGATGCCCTAATAGTATTCTCATCCTGTTTTCATAGGGCCCAGGTCTCTGAGGTGCATGTTAGTGCAGGAAGAACGGTGGAGTCGAAAAGATGTGCCCAGAACTGGAGGTTCTTCATCCTCTTAACCACTTCTTCGGTGCTCTTGAAGGTGTTCCATGCCGCTCTCTTCCTCCTGAGTAGTTCAGGTACCAAGTCATTTGTCATGTTGAGTTCTCAACCTAGGTATACATAACTGCTGCATTTGGAGATGTTCATTCCATTGAGAGCAGATGGAACATCAGGAACTAGTCCATTTCTCATGAACATTATCTTGGTGAGATTCAGCTGCAGTTCAACCTTTCCACACTCACGGTTGAAGTTGGCCAGCATTCATGCCACTTGGCTGATATTTGGTGGTATTAGAACGATGTCATCAGTGAAGCAGAGGTGGTGTAGTTGCTGACCATCTATCTTCACTCCCATTCCTTCCCATTCCAGTCGTCCCATGATGTTCTCGAGGGTGGAACTGAAGAGTTTCAGTGAAGTGTATTGCCCTGCCAAGCCCCTCTCTTTACATCAATGATCTCTTCTTTGTAGAATAGTGAGATGCTGAACCCGTGGTGAACCTGTAATACAGTTCATGGAGGATCCTGATGTTTGAGCACCCTTTTTGGCTAGGGCTTTGATGACTGCTTAGTCTCAACAGAATCAAAGGCCTTCTTTAAATCAATTAACGCTAGACAGAGAGGCGTCTTGAACTCTTATGAAACCTCAATGAGCTTGGCCACTGTGTGGATATGGTCAATCATGCTGAATCCTTTTCAGAACCTTTGTCTAGTGTTCTGCCAATCCTATTCAGGATGACTGAAGTGAATAACTTGTAGACTACGGACAACAGGCAGATGGGGCAATAGTTTCTGATGTCATGGATGTCTTCCTTCTTGTACAATAGGACGATCCTGCTGGTTTTCCATACAGGTAGCGTGTGAAGAGCCCAGCCAGTATATTGATGAGTGCTGTATGCTTCTTTACCGACAAAATGGAGTGTCGGATTTTGGA
The DNA here is from genome assembly GCF_027595985.1 of Sorex araneus. Taxonomy (NCBI): domain Eukaryota; kingdom Metazoa; phylum Chordata; class Mammalia; order Eulipotyphla; family Soricidae; genus Sorex; species Sorex araneus. Next base: position 82,406,325 of record NC_073303.1, read on the forward strand.
AGGGAGAATGCTGGGAACAACATATCCATCCTGCGGAATTTGGTATGTGGGCAGGTGGATGTGACTACTAAAGAGATTTGAGTAGAAGTCGTGGATAATCTTTTTTTACTGTCCTTCTGGAAGATGTGATAGATCCATCAGGATGTCGGAGGGCAGTCATCTTGGTCTTATAGTTGGCAAAGGACAGGCGGGTGTTGCAAATACTTTTCCCAGCTTCTGCTGTATCAGCTAACACTGCTGCTCTTCTCTCTCTGAGGTCTTCCTTTATCACTTCTCTGCACAGCTTTTTGAGCTCAGACATTAGCTTGTGATTGCCCGAGGCCCGCACCAAACCACGTTGGCAAATGAGCTTGAGAGTTTTCAAAGACAGGTGACTTTTTGTGTCTTTCTCTTTCTCTGCATTCCATACACAATCATGGAGGTGCTGAACCAGTTGATTGTATTCTTCGTCAATGTTGTCAATGATGGCATCTTCCCATGTTGCAACAATAGTGCCAACGAGCTCCCAGTTGGTGGTCATCCTGGGAATTCTCTTCTTAAACTTTTCAGTCCTTTCTTCCCATGTCTTGAAGTAGAATTTCGCATGAAGGAGACGGTTGTCTGATTCTGTGTGGAATTTTGGGACAATAGCGACATTGGTCAGACAAAACCATTGATTGAATATGATGTGGTCAATTTCTTTGTGGAACTGTCCACCGGGAGACTCCCGTGTCCAACACTAGATTCAGCCTTCTGGAACTGCAAGTTACCATGGATGATCTTGGTCAACATGCTGAACGCAGATGGTCTCTCATCCTGTTTGTTCCATTCTAGGCCGTGGGTCCGTCCTGATGTGGAGTTCTTTGGGTGACCTTCTCAGTCCTATATTGGCATTAAAATTACTGACAATGGCCTTGTAGGAGGTTTAATCTTCTTTATAGACCTTCTCCAGCTCCATGTAGAACTTCTCAATTTCTTCTTCGTCGTAGTTGGATGTTGGTGCATAGATGACGAAGATAGAAACTGCCAGCAATGAGTCACATCAAACATAAGCGTCCAATTTGGGTTGTTAAGCATTCGAATGAATTAATGCTTATGGCCAAGTTCGTGTTGACAAGGACACTGACACCACGGATGCCTCTGTTGTCACATGTTCCGAGGAACAGTTCTTCTCCAGTGTTGAAAACAGCTGATGTGTTTGATGCCTTCTCGTCTGTCTTGGTCAATCTAATGACATCATACTTGATCTTCCTTGCTTGCTCCATCAGGTCCTCAATGGATTCTTCAGATGCCAGCATATGTGTGTTAAAAGTGCAGTCATTTTAGTCCTTCATTTTGTCAGCTTAGTTTGGCCCTGAGATTTTATCAGCCTCTCCTTTTTCATCCTTCTTAACGCTGCCGTATTGGGGCTCTTTCAGGGTCAGGGGAATGAGGTTCATTGTTGTTACTGTTTTTAGCCTATAGAATATGCCTTGGGTAGCTTGCCAGGCTCTGCCTTGCAGGCAGGATACTCTCAGTAGCTTGCCAGCCTCTCCGAGAGGGTTGGTAAAATGCCACTCTAAAAATATCAGCAGTTTGACAAAATGTTATTTCTCAGCCATTCTTGGTTCAAGATGCATGCTCTTAGGTCTCTCTCCTGGGTTGCTTCCTTATAGGTGGGAACTATTTTACTTTTTGGTGGGTGTGGTTATGGTGGATAGGACCATACCTGGTTGTTCTCAGTGGTTACTCCTGGCTCTGTGCTCAGAGATTACATCTGGTGGTACTTTGGGGGACTTTCTGTAGTGTTGGAGATAACCCAGGTCAGCTGTGTGCAAAGCAAAGGCCTTCCTTACTGTGCTCTCTCTCTCTGGCTCCCAGGTGAGAACTCTGGATTATAGTTCTTTATGTATTGTTTTCAAGCTACTTATTTATCTGGGTGTGGGACCATATCTAACTGTGCTCAGGGGTTGCTATTGTATCTGTGCTCAGGGACCACCCATCTGTTCTTACGGGAGTTGGGAGGTAACTAGAGCCAGGTTAGTCACGTGCCAGAAGCCTTATCTGCTGTATTATCTCTCTAGGCCCTTGTTTTAAATGTCAAGGCCACACACAGATTTTAAGTGCTGGGAATCAAACATAGGAGCTCACACATGCAAGGCTTGTGCAATCGTGCAAGAACTATATACTCCTCCTTCTTTTTAATTTTTTATACTAATGTCTTCAACATTAGGTTCCAAGGACATTATGGGAAGGTAAATCATTGTCACAGTCAGATCACAATGACTAACTATCCACCTCAGTCTGGTAGTGACACATGTTCACTTCTGTTCACATTCTGTCAACCAGACTTGCCACACAGTGTCTCTTAGTTACTGTATGCGGAGAAAAAGAGTTCTTGGTTGGACAGGTGTTTTGTAGTAGTGACTCTATTACAGAAGGGGAGCAAAGATCTTCGGTGTTAGCCAGTCACAATTTATTACATTTTTCAACTTTTATATGACTTCAACAATTCTCAGTAATGATTGCATTTACTCTCCCAAAGGGTAATTAATTGCTCTTTTGTGTCTCACCAATGATCACCATTAACATTCAGTGTTATTTGAGATGCTGATGCATTTAATGTTATAATGAGTTCCCAGGGAATGTAGCAGATTGTCTAAGGAGAGACCTTGTCTATATCTTCTCTCAAGTAAAACAGCTTTCTAGTGTCTCTCTGCCTCATTGATTCACTCTCTTTTTTCAAATCTCATTTGAAAACATGCCCTTCTCCATGGACTATGCTTCTTAATTTATTTTTTCCTCTGCTTTTTATTATTTAACTTTGTATTGTTTAATTAAATCAAGCCATATTATTGTGTGTTGAAGATGATATTCCAAGGAAGCTGTTATATGTATATAGCATTTTATTTTAGTTGGTATTTCTAAAACACTTGCAGATTAATAAGTATATTGTCCAATATTACAGGGAGAAATATTACATATAACATTAATTGTATTTTTACTTAAAAATATTTGTTTCTAAGAATCATTTCAGTTTGCACAGGTAAAAATATGAGATTTGTGATAATTTTATGCATAAACAATAACTATAAATAAATAATAATTTATCACAGAATATTATCAACGACTCTATGTATATCAAAGCGGGACTGGTAGAATAAACCTGTTTATATGTACAGTTGAATACTATGTTAATGTCAAAGACAAATATATAGGGACCAAAATATGAATTAGTGTTATCTGGGGTTAAGAGTAGCAACATGAATTAAATATAAAAGTGCATGAAGGATTGAGGGCTGACAACAATTTAAAAATTAGGATGGTTTTTCTTTGTAGTTTTTCTACAAAGTTTCTAGTGATGGTTTTTCTTTGTAGTTTTTTTTTAAATAAAACGTTATTCTAAAATTATTCTGCTTCTTCTTCTTTTTTAAAGAGCTCTTTATCCAGGGATATAGGAACCAAAATAAAGAACATTCATTGACCAAGAATCGGACAACTTATAGGTGTAGAAGATAGCTAGAACACACTTAATGTATAATAAACCATAGACTCATGATACAAAAACAAAAGTCAGGGGTGCTGGAATGACAGTACACTGGGTACAACCCTGGGCACCCCAGATAGTCCTACAGGCCTGATGAGCAGTGATCCCCAAGTGCAAAGCCAGGAGTAGGCCCTGAGCACTCCCATATGTTGAATGTTTCTACCCTAACCCCAAACTCTGCCCCAGAAGCAGGACCTAAATAACTTATTCAGTATTGCTTGTTATGAACACTCCATTAAAAATCTGTTAAAAAATCCCAGTAAGTTTCCTTAGAGAAAAGCATATGAAGATTGTGTTTAACCCTGGAGACATTAAGTCCTTGTATAAAAATTACTAATGTGTTGTTAATGGTTGAGCCTTGTGTGCATATATAATAATTTATATTTATATATGCATATTCTTTTCCCCCAAGATTGGTTGCCTTCTATTTTACACCCATCAAATGTGGTGTGCTACTTTTGGTACATCAGTGGTGTAGAGTCTGAGATGTCACTCTAGGAATTCTAAAATTTTAAATGCAGTTATACACCTGAGGTTAATTAATTAATTATTTTTGCCTTGCATGCAGCCAACTCGGGTTCGATTCCTCTGTGCCTCTTGGAGAGCCTGGCAAGCTATCTAGAATATCCCACCCACACAGCAGAGTCTGTCAAGCTACCTCTGGCACATTCAATATGCCAAAATCAGTAACAAGAAGTCTCACAATGGAGATGTTACTGGTGCCTGCTCAAGCAAATGATGAACAACGGATGACAGTACTAGAGTGCTTTAACTGGATGGTGACTTTGGGGTCCAGAGGCATCTCTATAGCGTGTTGCTCTCATATTGCTCTCTTCTGAGAGACTCATTTGTGAGTCTCTGGAGCTTATATGGCACCAGAGGTAGTTCATGGGTGTGACTTCCAGGGTACTTGAAGCACAGGGAGATGGGGGAGGTCACCCATTCCTGACTCTGTGTGAGCCTGGAGATTTCCATCACAAGTCCCACATTCCTGGGTTTTTCAGCAGATTCACTCATGGATGAAGCTTTTCTGAATCTGTGGAAATCAGCCGTGAACATGGGAGCAATTGAGTTCTGGAAATTTTCAGCTGCTGGGGCTCTGTTGGACCAACTTGGGAGGATTCACCTGCTCCCCTCTGGGTTGCCCCTAGTGAGACAGCCTGGTGTGGCATCTGAAGGCATTGAGGTGGCGTGTCATCCTTTGAAGATTTTTAATTTTAAGAATAGAATTCAGAACAACGTAGCTCTCAAGCTGATGAGACAACTAAATCAATCAGTTGGCGAATCTTTACATCAATGGTAAAATAAGATGTTGCTTGACTTCTGATATGAGACTATATAGGGCCAGAGAGACAGTGAAGTAGAGAGTTAGGCTGGATGCTTAGTATGATGCCAGTTCAATATCTGGCACTACATGGCCTCTGTGCATTGCCAAATGTAGCCCTGGAGGTCCCTCAACCTAACTAAGTATAGCCCTGGAGGCCTTACACTGCCGGGGTGGCCCTGGTAACAATCCTTGGCACTGCTGAGTCTAAGCAGCACTGCATCATTAGGTCCTGGCACTGAACTGTCAGCTGGGTTTGCTGTATATCACGGGAGAAGTGACTCCAAAAAATGCTTGCTAAAAATAAAATAATTAAAAACTCTAATCATGAATCTAATCAAGCCTCTAGAGTAACATCTATTTTTCCAGAATTATAGGGATAAAACAATAGGTTAAATGATACCACAAGAAAGTAGACAACTCTGTATGGAAAGTAGAAATTAGAGACAGGTACATAGGTTGAGTTGTAGAGTTGCTGAGGTAATTTGGGCCCTCATCAGTTTGAATAGTACCTTGAGTTTTGGTATGCATTACTTTGGGGAAGATACTTATACTAAGTTCCTCTGAGATGGTGGTGCATGTGGTATTGGAACATCATTTTATGTATGCTTGAAACAGAACAATATTGTAAATCACAATACTTAAATAAATGTTGGGGAGCAATGGGACTGAAGAGATAGTACAGTGGGTAGAGTACCGGCTACTGACCTTGAATGTGGGTGACCTGTGTTCGATCCCCACAATTCCCTATGGTCCCCAAGCCTTGCCACGATTGATCCCTGAGCACAGAGCCATGATTAAACCCTGAGCACTGTGAACATATTTGTACAAACTGAGAAAGGCAAATAACATTTGCCAAGTATTAATGGAGATGTTTGAAGATCTCTTATAGAAGAATGACAAGTGAATATTTGGAGGAATATAGCATCTTGTAGTGATATTTCTCCCTGGCTTCATAATTGTACCTAGAGTAGAATCATACCCATCTTGATCAGTCCACTGTTGAGAGATAGCGAATATTTTATCTCCCTCTTCAGTGTGAGACAAGTCTTTACCATTCATAAATTTTAGTCGCCAGGATGACACATTCCTTGCATGGTGATGCTGAACCCAGCACTGCTTTTGGAAGATGCTTTCTCAACTGAAACTAAGTGTTAATTTATAGATCTTCTCTAAGTAGAAAGATTAGAAAGTTATAGTTTTTAAAAAGTGGTAGGGAAGCACATTAAATGTGTGATAAAGTAAGTGGTTTTGTAACTGATTTTATTACTTAAGTTTAAACATTTTTTTCTTCCTAGTCTTTGTCAACTATAAATTAAGACAGAAGAAGTTGGACAAGGGGCAACCAGAGCGGTACAGAATGCTTCAAAGATCACGTATTTAAGGGTTATTAAACACAATTTGTTTTTGTCAGATTCCAATTTATCTGTATCTTAGAAAATCCAGGGAACGTGAGTTCTGACATCTTGTACATCCTTATTAATTATTCATGCTTGAGATCTGTACTTGCTTGACCTTAAGGAGTATGTGCCATTTACTCCAGAGAGAATCGAGCAGAATAGCTGCCTGTCTAGAGCAAGCACAGTTCATTCTTCTCCCTTTCTGGTTTCAGGGATATTAAATGCCTGGTGCCCCCTTGCCCTCCAGTCCCTTCGTTAGAGGAAAATAGAAAACTATTCAGTGGTAGTGGACCTAAAGGGATAATATTAACATCCAGAGAAATTTTTTAATATTAAGATCTTAAAATTCAATGTTATTAAAACCCCAAAGTGCTGTATTGTCAAAAATAAGCTCTTCTCAAACTTTAAGCCTTTAGAATATCAATTCTATCTGCAAGTTTTTCAGATATGCAAAGATAATATGACGTCTTTTGTAGCCTGTAACTGATGTCAATGGCATGTGACATCAGAGCCTTTTTCTTGCTGACAAAAAAAGGGAAAGGGGAGGCTTAAGCTTAAATTTTCCAGAAAATGTATTTTCCATAGTTAACGGTATACTTTTTGGGTAAATCAATTCAAAGACTTATTACATTTCAGGAGTGATTCCTCTCTTTAAAAATTCTTCTCTCCCTTCGTGTTCCATTGTTTGTCTCTGTACAGGCAAAGCAGCTCATTAGGTGGCTTAATGGGGACACTGTTTATAAATGTTCTTATCTCTTTAATGCCAACAGACATTATTTCTCATAAAAGGCCAAATAATCTTTTGGGGAAAACTTCACTAGATAACCTAGGGACCACTTAGAACTATGCTAGGTCTGGCAAAAGCAGAGTTGATAGTAAAACAGTCCTACTCTTTGTTCGCAAACAATTCTTTCGGATCAAGACATACAGTTTTCCCACTTTTAATCCCACCCCTATATGTGCCCCCCTCAATATAATACCACCATTTGCAGAGAGGTGTGTTCTCCAGGTTGAAGATGGTAGCACTATGAGGACAGTTGGACGGATACCAGCGCATGCTGGAGACCTGGATTGACTCCTGATGTCTCATGGTGCCTCCCAAATCAATAAATGAAAACAAAAAAGAAGATGACAGAGGTTACAGAATGTTAGAATATCCCATGCAGTTTTCTCTCTACTACTCAAGCTCAATAGTGCTGGGGCCACCAGGACCATATTCAGCACTGTTTGGGGGCCATCAGAAACTAGAGATTGAACTCAGGGCTTTGAACCTGTAGGGCTTGCATTCGTTCCTCCGAGCTCTCTCCAGTCCCGCCCTAGTAGTATTTAAAAAAAATTTTTTACAGTATTTCTTTCCCTCTCTGTAAGGTGATCAGAAGTAGAATCATCCTAATTTCTGAATTTTTTATTACAGTTCCTGGCACATAAATATTTGCTAAATGAGTGAGTGAAATAGAATGGTTTTATATTCCTTTTAAGTTGATACTCTGATTCTCTTTTTTTTCCTTCTTACTCCCTACTCCAAATTTATTCCTAAAATGTTCTCTCTGCTTTTCAGATACAGTGTTTTCCAGGAGTTATCTTTTTGTGTAAACAACAATTTTAAAATGAAAGGGATTAGGGTTTTTAATCTGATTTCTTTCTTGAAGTTACATTTCTGTACAAGTTGAAATTCTTTCTATCCCTAAGAACAAATTGCTTCTCCAATATTATTAGAAGGCTTATAAGGAGTCTTAAACTTGTTTTTCCTAAAATTAATTTCAGCCATCTTTTACCTCAGTATCATTATGGCCTTTATTTTGAGATCTCTATTTAATACCACCTGTTAATTGGGTTAATGATTTTCTCATAAACTATGGATGTGATGTTAATAGAAACAGAACAACAGTCACAAAGTAGAGTCATTGCCAATGTAGCAGCAAAACTGTCAAGTGTTTAGGAAACCAGAGAGGTGTTCAGTAGGTAGGAGAGCATGCTTTGCCTGCAGTGCTGGATTAGATACTCAGCACTGCAAGGTCCCTGAGCACTGCTCTCCCTGCCTGTGGGGGGGGGGGGTGAAGTGGGGGTGGAGGGAGCAACTTCGTAGATCTCCAGGGATAATGTGGTATTTAATTTAGTATAAGTCCCAACACCACAACCATCCCTGGAGGCCCCCAGCACTGCAAGGGCTGTCTGCATATCTTTGACTCTGCCTGTATGTCTTTGATTCCTCAGGTACTTGCATTGAACCATCAGCCTCATTGACTGAGAACCTCCTGATGGGGTCTGCTCACACATACAGAGAACTACTTGGGAGTCCCTTCCCTCCCCCAAATTATGGTATTATTTTAGTCAAGGTATTGGCTTTGAAATCCAGGGCTAATAAGGACATTTGTCAAAATAAGGCTAGTTGATATTTTAAACAGGATCAAAACATTTTGACTTCATTTATTAGACTAGCAAATGACATAAACAAATTCTTTCTAGAGCATCTGATGAAAAGCAGTAGATAACTTTTATTTTAGGATCACAGAGTCAATATTTCCCTAAAAAAGTTACTTATCACCATGATGGGTCAATATCTAAGCAAAAATATGTGTTTATTTTCACTTACTAATTTACTTGAAAAAAATTAATCGACACTGTGATTTACAAAACTGTTAATGAAAGGGTTTCTTTCATACATTGTTCTAACATCATATCCTCCTACACCACCGCTCCTCCACATCCACCCCTAGGCAGATTTAGTTCTCTAGGCCAACTCTCAGGGTCTGTTGCCTTTGGTCACCTTTTGTTCTCTTATTATGTTTCTTTGTGGGCTGGAGCGATAGCACAGAGGGTAGGGCATTTGCTTTGTATGAGGCCAACCTGCGTTTGATTCCCCTGTCCCTTTCAGAGAGCCCAGCAAGCTACCGAGAATATCTCGCCCGCAAGGCAGAGCCTGGCAAGCTACCCACGGTGTATTCGATATGCTAAAACCAGTAAAAACAAGTCCCACAATGAAGACATTACTGGTGCCCGCTAGAGCAAATCAATGAACAATGGGACGGCAGTGCCAGTGACAGTGATGCTTCTTTGTATCCCACACATGACAGATTATTTGGCAATTGTTCTTCTCCTCTTGACTGAATTAATTCAGTAGTATTCCATTGTGTATATAGATAAGTTTCTTTAAAATATTTAAATTTATACACTTTGGCTACAAAGTTGTTTCTAGTAGGGGTTCAGACAGACACTGTTCCCACTTTGAGTCCCACCACCCCATGACCCACCAATCCTTTCTTCCACCAAGACTGCAAGTTCTCTCCCGACCCTGCAAACTCACTCCTTGACAGATACTTCTTAATTTATTTATTGTAGTATGGTATTATGCTTTCTAAAATACTGGGCCTACTGGTTTAGATACATACAGATACATTGTCTCCACACCACAGATAAGCCCCAAACTGCTATCTCTAGCCCATATGTTACTTTCATACCCACTTTTCTTGATTCCTCTCTCCATTTCTCTCCTTCTGTGGCGTTTTTGTTTCTGTAATCTGGAGTCAATGTTTTGCTCACATTTGATACCTGCCATTCTTATGCATGTTATTCTAGATATAAGAGATTAAGGAGAAGATTCAGTATCCGTTCTTGTCCTTCTGACTTATTTCACTTAATATATAAGATCCTCTATTTCTATCCAAGTTTTGGTGCATTGCATGATGTCATCATTCATTGTTGCTGCATGGTATTACATTGTATACATATACTGTGACTTATCCTCTCTTCTGTCATTGGACACGTGTGTTTTTTAAAAATATCTTGGATATAGGAAGTGCTCCAATAAATAAAGTTGTGTATATATTTTCTTGAATCAATCTATTTGTGTCGTTGGGATAGATACCCAGCAGTGGGATCTCTTGTTCATATGATAGCTCTGTTATTAGTTTTTTGAGCATATTTATATTGTACTCTACCATGTACTCTACAACATTCCCAACAGCAGTGCATCAGATTTCTTTTTTCTACCAACATCTGCCAACAGGAATAAATAAATCAAATATAATTATAAAAATATTTGATTATTCAAAGGGTAATATTTCCAGAATTCAGAGATTTTTATCTCTCAACTTCTAGAAATTTCAAAAGTTTTGACAGTCCTCATACTCTACCAATCTTGTGCAAGGCAGAGATTAAGAGAATCAAACAGGCATCAGAAACAATGGAGTCCATTTCTAAGGCTCTTATTATTCAAAACAGGGCTGACAAACATAGCTTTTGGGAAACATGTATTTTAGGAAATGTTAACCAATGATTAAATAAACATATTTTTCTTTCCATGACAGAGAGTCTCTTGCCTGCGCACCTGGCTGTCTTCCCCGGGGCCCCTCGGAGGGGGTGGGCTCCAGCTTCTCTCCCCACTCGAAGCAGAGCTTCCATGGCCAAAGACCTCCAGAGCCTAGCCACAGCCATGTTCAAGGCCCCTCTCCACATGTTTCGGATGAGCCTCATGCATGAAGGTACCAGCAGAGGAACCCAGGTGTGTGGGACCCGGGGCTGAGACCTCCAAGCCTGTTTGGATCGGGACTGGGCCTCTTCCACCCAGATTTCCCATTTTCCAGTAGCTAGGCGGTCACACTCAGGGACTGCCCCTGTCGCTGTGTAATCCCACCAATGGCCAATATTCAGAGACTTAAAACCAAGCTCCCAGAAGCTCCTGACATCTTAGAGCCTAGTTCTCTCTCTGGGAGAACCTGGCAAGCTACTGAGAGTTTTCTGTCCACATGGGAGAGTGTGGCAAACTCCCCATAGTGTATGCATAGGCCCAAACCAGTAACAATGATGGGTCTCATTCCCCTGACCCTGAAAGAGCCTCCAATGCGGCACCATTGGAAAGGACAAGTAAAGAGAGTCTTCTAAAATCTCAGGGCTAGGACGTTACTGAGACCGCTCAAGAATTCAACAATCAACGGGATGATGATGATGATGATTTCTTTCCACAGGCATTGTTTAGTAGTGTCCAGAGCTTCTCACAGAGCTTGTCCACAGCACTCCTCACTCTGTGCTCAGGGAATGCTTCTGACAGTGTCCTGAGGACCATATGTAGTTCTAGGGATTGAACTTGGGTCAAGAATGCTTAAGACAAGGGGCTAGAGCACAGTGGGTAGGGCGTTTGCCTTGCACAGCTGACCCGGGTTCAATTCCCAGCATCCCATATGGTCCCCTGCGAGCAACACCAGGAGTAATTTCTAAGTGAGCCAGGAATAGCCCCTGAGCATTGCTGGGTGTGACCCAAAAAGGAAAAAAAAAACAATAAAACAAACAAACAAAAAGACCAAAAAAAGCAATGCATAAGACAAATGCCTTACCTCTGCATTATCTCTCTGGCCCATAAATAAGAATACTAACATTAAAAAAAGGAAAAATAAAAACATGATTAGGATAGTATTTCATGTGATAAAATAATATATTGGAAATGTTAATTAGTTTTAGCATCTTAAACGTATTTTCTTCCCCCTGCTATCCCATTCAAGCAGCTATTCCCTACATTACCTTTGTGAAGAGATATGGCAATGGCCAGATGAATGGCCTACAGTCTATTCTTGGCTTTTCTCTTCATTTAAAATTTCATCAATGATATTTTTATAAACTATAAAAGCAGAAAAGAAATTTTGAAAAGCAGATTGAAATTTTAGAATTTCACCACAACCTTACACTAGAAAATGGCACTGAACTCAGTGCAGTGAGCTTAGACATCCCAGAAGAAAATCAATTAATTTCTTTTGCAAGTACTTTGTTAAGGAAGTGCTTTCTCTCACCTCAGAGAAACTGGTGAGGAAGTGAATCATGGATAGGAAATATCCAGGAAAGTTGAAATCTCAGGCTAAATCCTAAATCAACCCACAGATGAGCACTATAGAGTAGGCTATAGAGTAGGTTATATTAGAGAACTTTGTATCGGAATTTCTTAGGGTAAAGCCAAAAGGTTCTGTTTTTTTAAGAGCCCCTCAAGGCATGACTCTATACCTAAGGAAATATGGTTGTAAGACTTTAATTTGAAGAGCTCTTGGTTCAAAACATAGATGTTTGGGCAAGGGCAGGGTTTGAATCCTAGTTCTGCCATTCACCATCTGTGTGCGTTTAGGTGGGCCATAGAAGTTCTCTTTTGTCATCTGCAGAACTGGGTAATGTTTGTCTTAACCTCAAAGGATTGTGTTGAAAAATCAACAAGATGATATTGGTAAAGCACTAAGCTCAACAAGGCCTAGAAATCAGTAACTTTCCCGTCAGCATTAGCTATTGTGATTTTAGTATTAACCATCATGTATTTCTTCAAATTACTAAACTCAGGTCATCTTTCCTCTAAAATGTTTTTATCCCCTATGCCACACTGAATGTCACTGTGGACTTCTTTTCAGGACTAGAAAATGATTCAGAAAAGTAAACCTTTTGGTTAATGTTGTTTACTGGAGTGGGATTTGAGCTGTGCAATTTAGACACTTGGCTGGCAGATGGTGGATGGCCTTGGGAGGCTGTCCCATTTGCTCAGAATACAGGGTTTGTGGTCTCTCTTCACCACTCATTTCAAAAATGAGTCTCACTTAGAATTTCACAGAACCAAATGAACCTAGAGTTAAAATCCTGCTGAAATAATCACTGGCTTAGTATTTATTTACAGCAGGTATAATCCCAGGTTACTTAACCTTAAAAGCAAATTTTACAGTTCCTCGAGAGGTCTCATTTTCTGGGCATTTAAAAATATACGTTTGAAAAACCAGGCTTCTCCCAGTCCCAGCCCCATGACAAAAATTAAAAAGGAGGAAAGAATCTTTGTCTCTAATTTGTAAAGCAAACAAGAAAAATAAAAAGAGCTTGAGGAAGCCAGCTGTTGGTATGACACCCAAATAGGGCCCTTTTCAATAGATGAGGAATCATAGCATGAAATAAGTCAGCTTAGGGGTGATCTCCAGGCTTTTATACTTTTCATCACATATAAACATTGAAGAAAGCATCAAATGATGACTGAGGAACACTGATGATAGGACTGAGATAAAAAAAAATAGTGGTTTGATTTTATAGTAACAAGTCTCACAATGGAGACCTTACTGGTGCCCGCTGAAGCAAATCGATGAACAACGAAAGGACACTGCAGTGCCTTAGAATAATGGTGGTCAAGAGAAGGCTTTCATCAATCACAACAAATCCCAGGACACTGGGGCTGGCCTGTTGAAGACATTTAGTACACCCCTCACTCTGAACATAACCGGAGAAACTAAACAAGTTGCCTTGATTCACTAGAAGCACATCATTCATTGCTACAGACCTTTTCTTTATGAGTTAGCCTACGTCAGACAACTTGCTGAAAATTTCCAATGCCATGTAAACATCCAATACAGGTGAGGTAGACAGATAGAACACTTCATGACTAAACTCCACAGAGATGCCAAACTGCAGAAAATTTCAGGTACACTAGATTTTTGGCTGAAAACTCTTGGTCTTCTTGGAGTAAGGGTGGGAGACCTCCACTCACTCACTCCTTCTTCTGGAAGTCCCAGCAGCCATACCCACATTCTGCCACTGCCACCATGTATGCTCATTTATGGTCCCTGCTTCACAGACTCATGACTAAACTTTTTTAAAAAAATTTTTTATTAGAGAATCACTGTGATGTAAAAACTTATGAACTTTTGTATTTGCATTTCACTTATACTGTGATCGTTTACACATCCCTCCACTAGTGCCCATTCTCCTCCACCAATGTTCCCAGTATCCCTCCCACCACCCCACCCCATCCCTCATCACCCAACCCTGCCTCTGTGGCAGGGCATTCCCTTTTGTTCTCTCTCCTTTTGGGTGTTGTAGTTTGCAATAGAGATATTGAGTGGCCTTCATGTTCAGTCTATAGTCTACTTTCAACTCGAATCTTTCAACCCGAATGGGTACTCCCAACATCCTCTACTTGGTGTTCCCTTCTCTATCTCAGCTGCCTTTTCCTCCAGCATGTGAGGCCAGTTTCCAAGCTTTGGGAAAATTATCTGGTCCTTATCTCTACTACTCTTGGGTGTTAATCATGACTAAATCTTGAATAAGATCAATTAGCTGCAAAAAATTTCTCAGATACACGGATTCCTGGCTGAGCCCCGTGGGCGACTTCAGGAGGAGGATGGGTCAAACTCCTATGAGCAGCACTTATACCCCAGCAGCCTCCACCATGCCTTTGGCCAGACTCCACTGCCTCAGGACTGAGCTCCACAGAGATGCCACACTGCAGAAAACTTCAAGACTGGGATGTTTTTTTGGTAGAAAACTCCAGGTGTTTTCAGAGTGAGGGTTGGAAACCTCCATCCTTCCCAACTCCTGTACTTCTGGAAGCGTAGGCAGTCATACCCACATTCCACCACCACTGCCACTTAAGCTCACTGCCCCCTGAAATATTCTGGATTTTTCTGGACATCTCCAAACTCTGCAATACTAATATCCCAGTAGGGGCAGACCAGATGGGAAGGTAAGGAGAAGACAACTAAGCTTGATTAACAAAATCATTAACACAGAAGGCTTCACTAGCAAAAATAACTTAGTAAACTCTCAGAGAAGGGCTCAATGTCCGCATGGTGAGATAGAACAATTTTTACAAGTTTTCTTTTACTGAAGTAGTTTATGATAATTCCATTAGCCATTTAGTGATAGCAAGCAATATAAAATTAATTATTGGGGCCTGCTCTGAGGGCAGCTTGAGCGGAGGTTGAGAAAATGGAAAGAGTAGTGGAGGGAAGGACACAGTGGTGGTGGGATTGGTGTTGGAATTTTAAATGTCTGTAAGAAATGCGTTATGAACAACTTTGTAAACCACAATATTTATTTATTTATTTATTTTGCTTTTTGGGTCACACCCAGCAATGCACAGCGGTTACTCCTGGCTCTGCATTCGGGAATTACCCCTGGCGGTGCTCAGGGGACCATATGGGATGCTGGGAATCGAACCTGGGTCGGATGTGTGCAAGGCAAACACCCTACCCGCTGTACTATCGCTCCAGCCCCCTGTAAACCACAATATTTAAATAAAGTGAGGATAAAAGAAAATAAAAAGAGTCTTTTGTTAAAGAGTGAAAAAGAAGGTAGGTGAGATGGAGAGATGTCATTGTTAATAAAAAGATCTCATGTTTATTGTGCCTTTCGTATTGTTTGGAACTGTACTGGACTTTTTACATATATTATCTCAGTTATTCCTCAAAATAGCCTCAAGATATACTTTCCAATTTATAAGAAATAACACTAACTTTCCAAAACCAATACATAATTACTTTCAAACTCACTTCAATCCCAAAAATTATTTCCAAAACCTGTGATGATATACATATAGCCACCCTGTTTTACAGCAACAAAAAAAATCTCTCCATTACAAAGAATTTAAGCAAGACTTCAGTGTCATGGGAGAATTAGAGCAAAGTAGTGTACAACTCACACATTTTTCCAGTGAGATTTGCTTAGGTAATCTTTTAAGATTACCTATAAGACATTGAATAGCAGGGATTTCCTTTGTGTAAACAAGTGCAATGAGCAGCCTCAGGTTCATACTGGATGGTTGAAAGGCTAGTAATGTAACACAATTCTTCAACGATCTACCAATTGCTTATTTAGAAAAGAAAAAGAGAGCCCTGTTAAGACCTTCCTATGCTTCGAACATGTAGTAGGGATGAGTGTACTGATAGATGAATAAAAGAGTTTCTCCCCATACTAATATGACCATTGAGTGGGAGAGTTAAAGGAAAAGATCATGATAAGCAGAATGTTAGAACAAGTGGGGGCTGGAGTGATAGCACAGCAGGTAGTGCATTTTCCTTGTATGGAGAAGACCAGGATTGATCCCCAGCATCCCATATGGTCCCTAGAGCACCGCTTCGAGTGAAACCCCCCCCAAACAAAACAAACAAACAAAAAGACCTTAAAATACCCTAATATATAATGACGTAAGTTTCCCATTAGGACTATTTTAATTGTACCAAATAAATATTTATAAGCTGTATCTTACTGGCATTCAAGTAACACTTCATTATTTTTACTTATATTAAAATTTGAGCATGACAGAGCCTGGCAAGTTACTGGTGGCGTATTTGCTATGCCAAAAACAGTAACAAGTCTCACAATGGCGATTTTATTGGTGCATGCTCTCGAGGAAATCGATGAACAATGAGACTACAGTGCTACAGTGCAAAATTTGAGCTATTTGCATGTACTCTGCTTATGTTTTAAATATCTAAGGTGAGATGGGAGAGATAGCTCTATCGTTGACCGCACACTTTACATGCTGGAGGTGTAATTTCGATCTTCAACACTTCATGTTCCCCTGGGCACCACCTGACCTTCAGACACAGTAGCCCCAGGAACTGAAAGGCAGAAACAGATATACACAGGGTGATTTTTTCATACGCCTCTAAGTTACAGATTTCCAATTAATTCTGGTGTAGTCATTGAACACATTTCTTATTTCAATCCGTTTAGATTGTTGAAACTAGTTTAAACTTCAGAACACAGACTGTCAAGATAAATGTTCATTTGCCCTTGAATAAAATATGCACCTGTTGCTTTGAAATGAATAGTGTTTTATAACTATTAATTAGATTATTTTTAGTATTATTCCATCTCCAATAATATTTACTGATTTTATGTCTACTTGTTCTAATGATTACTGAGAGGGAAATGTTCAACCTCAAATTTTAATTAATGAGTTGTCTTCTCTGTTCAGTTATAACAAATTTTTCATTTATTGCTTAAATTTCCTTTTGACTTTTAATTATTGTTTTTATCCCTGTTGATTTCACCATGTGTTCACATATTTTGCTTATATTTTTTACTTGACCCATAGCATATTAATTATAGTTCTATAGAAGCTCCAGTCTGATAGTGCCAATATCTGAGATATCTCTGGTTATGGTTCTGTTATTGACTCTACTGTTTACCCTTCCTAAATTCCCTCTCTGTCTCTGTCTGTCTTTGTCTCTATCTCTGCCTCTCTCTCTCTTTCTCTCTCTCACACACACAGAGGCAGAGATTGAACAAAAGACCTCCTACATACAAACTATGCATTCATGTGAATATATAAAATACTGGTACACTTATGTTAATATATAAAAACAAAAAAAACAGCATGCAAAAAATTGTAGGAACACTGTCAGTGCTTCACCCATAATCCCTTGGATTATGTTTCTATCACTCTGACTTGTGATATTCTATCCCTTCTAAATACTGGAACTTGCATTGCTTCTTTGGAACCTCTTGTTAACTTGCCAAAGCATGTTTTGCCCATATACAAGGACAATTAGGAATGTAGGAATTTGTGTTTGTATATCCCAGCCCAGTCTCCACAAAGACACTAAGACAGTCTTCAACCAAGACCCAAGAGGCAGATCTTCCTTCTTACCTGTAGTCACTTTTGTTTTTGAGTTTGGGGGTCACACTCAGCAGTGCTCAGGTATTACTCCTGAATTTGTGCTCAGAGCTCATTCCTGGAAGTGCTAAGGGAAAAATATACAGAGCTAGAGATTAATCAAGAGATGGCTGCATGCATGGCAAATGCCCTACTCACTGTACTATTGATTGCATGCATCTTTTCCCAATTCCTCTTTTAGTTATACATTGTTGATCCTTTGTAGTTACAGTGACAAAATTTATGAGGTGGAAATCAGAAGCTGATACAAATCAGAGCTTTTTCTTAACTCAGGGAACCAACTGTTACTGGCACACTATTACATCACCACCCCACTATACCTTTAGGTGATTGCAGTTCTTCCATTATCAGCCTGGAGGTCCAGAAGGAAATGACCCCATTCTTTCTCTGAAAGAGAGAGCATAATGTCAGGTTATTCCCAAATCTCATGATTGTTATAAATATGGGAAAATATTCAACTGAGATGGGCTAAACAAAGTTTCCTCTGGAGCTATGTTGAAATGATTGGAAAAGTGCTGCCCTATACCTCTGAATTTTGACTGCTAAGGTCCTTGAAAAGTGGAGCTGATGAGGATGTCCTAGACCAGCACATAAAGGCTGTTTGAGAATGGGACAATCATAGAGGGAAAAAAAGCTCAAACAGGAGGTAGAAAATGTCAGGCACTGGGCAGGAACAATAGGACAGTGAGTAGGGCACATGCCTTGCATGCAGCTCACCCTGGTTCAATCCCTGGCCCCATATGGACTCCTGAGCAACACCAGGAGTGACCTCTGAGAGCAAAGTGAGATGTACGCCCTGAAAATGGCCTGGTGTGGCTCAATACCCAACCCTCCCTGCAGAATAAAAACCAAAAATGTAAGGGTCTATGCTCAACACTTATGTATAGTCCCTAAATTTTTATTGATGACAACAAATGCTCATTATACTTTCAGCAATTTTAACTTAGTTTGTTATGTGTGATCATGTAAATTTTGCTTTATATAATTGTGAGAGGACACACACATATACACACATATGCACAAACACACACACTTTGGAAGACAGTACTTTGTTATTTTAGAAAATAACATTTAAGAAAAAGTCCTTCACAAACTGGCAGTAGTATGATATCACACAAAAATGCATGTGTACCTAATGAATCATCTTGAAACCAGCTGAGAAGATTCCAATGCCTTAATATTTTGACATCTGTTGGGCTTCCTTCACCTACTTTTCCACCTGGTGAATCTGTATTGATTTCCCAAGAATCCCACCACACTTATTACATTTTCTGTGGAAAATTTTCTTAAGAATATAGTGCTGGTTGGTGAAGGGATGGGTATTCGAGCATTGTATAACTGAGATTTAAACCTGAAAACTTTGTAACTTTCCACAATAAAAAATTTAATTAAAAAAACACAAGAAATAAAAAAAAGAATATAGTGCTGGTACTGGAGGTATAGTACAGTGGGTAGGGCATTTGCCTTGCATATAGCCAATCGGGTTCTATACTCCGCATCCCTTATGGTCCCCTGAGCACTGCCAGGAGTAATTCCCAAGTGCAGACCCCGGAGTAACCACTAAGAATCTCTGGGTGTGACCTAAAAGCGAATATATATAACTATATATACATAGATAAATATTATATATGTATGTATAGTGCCTGGGATCGAGTGATAGTACAGTGTACAGAGCATGAGCCCTGCACATAGTCAACTCTAGTTCAATCCCCAGCACCATAATTCCCTGAGCCCTGCCAAGAGTGATCCCTGAGTAAAGAGCCAGAAGTAAACCCTGAGCACTGTCAGCTGTGGTCCCCCAAAACAAACAAAAAAAAATATAGTGCCTTAATGACTTAATAATTCTATCTGTAGTAAAGATTACTAAAGACTAGATCACTTTCCCTAAAGAATCTGTTCTGGCTGGGTGGGAAGCACTAAGCAGTGCTCACAGAATCTGAAGACCACTCCCTGTGATACTCAGCCAGCTGGGCCAGTAGGTTCCTGCGTAGCCCAAGTAGTGCTGGAGACCACTAGAACCACACATGAGAGTAGCTGAGGGCCTCCAGGGTCTCACCTAGTGGTGTTTGGTGGGAGGGAGGGGGGCTTGGGGTGCTGGAGGTAGAACTTGCATCCTTGCACATGGAAGGCATGCAACTCCATGACCCCTGAGCTACTAAGTATCTATCTTTAAGCCCCTTGAGCAGCACTTATCCTTTATTGGCAGAAGCATCTCAGCTGGGACAATTTGCCATTCTTCACCTGTGCTGTCCCAGTCAACCTCTCTGGGGCCTCAGTTAGCAAGAACCAATAAGGACACTTGCTATCATTGGAGCAGGAGCCCATAGCCGATGCTCTGAGCAGGGCCATCACATATCTATCATCTGAAAAAGATCTTTCAACTATAGTATGCAACACCTCATAACTGTGAGATGTTGATACACATTACAAAATATGGACTTATTAACTGCCAACCCAATAAAAAAATGGGGTGATGAAATGAACAGAAACATTCTCAAAGAAGAAATCCAAATGGCTCAGAGGCACATGAGAAAATGCTCTATGTCACTAATCATCAGGGAGATGCAGATGAAAACAACAATGAGATATCATGTCACAACATAGAGACTGGCCCATATCCAAAAAAACAGAAGCAACTGGTGTTGGTGTGGATGTGAGGAGAAAGGGACTCTCCTTCACTGCTGGTGGGAATGCCAACTGGTTCAGCCCTTTTGGAAAACAATATGGACGATTCTCAAAAAATTAGAAATTGAGCTTCCATCTGAACCAGCAATACCACTCCTGGGAATATATCCCGGAGAGGCAAAAAGGTATAGTAGAGATGACATCTGCATTTGTATGTTCATTGCAGCATTCTGTTTACAATAGCCAAAATCTGGAAAAAAAAGGGAGTGCCCCCAAACAGATTAAAGAAACTTTGGTACATCCACACAATGGAATACTATGCAGCTGTTAGAAAAGATGAAGTCATGAAATTTACATATAAGTGGATCTACATGGAAAGAGTCATGTTGAGTGAAATGAGTCAGAAAGAAAGAGACAGACAAGATCACACTCATATGTGGAATATAAAGTAGCAGAATGGGAGACTAACTCCCAAGAGTAGTAGAGATCAGAACAGGCCTGTCTGCCCCACATCTTGGAAACTGGCCTCACATGCTGGGGGGAAAGGCAGCTGAGGTAGAGAAGGGAACACCTAGTAGAGAATGTCGGGAGGACCCACTCAGGTTGAAAGCTGCATGCTGAAAGTTGACTATAGACCGAACACGATGGCCACTCAATACCTCTATTGCAAACTACAACACCCAAAAGGAGAGAGAACAAAAGGGAACGCCCTGCCACAGAGGCAGGGTTGGATGGTGGGAGTTGGGGTGGGGGTGGTGGGAGAGATACTGGAAAAACTGGTGGAAGAGAATGCACACTGGTGGAGGGATGTAAATGAAATGCAAACATGAAAGTTCATAAGTTTGTGACTGTACCTCACAGTGACTCACTAATAAAAATTAAAAAAAAAAACAAAATATGGACTTATGCCATTTGTTATATGTCAGCTACTGGGTGTATTCCATGAATAAAATCAGCCAAGCTTTAAAAAATTTATATAATTGTCTCTAGAAACCATAAGGGAACCATGAAAGACTGTTACTAACACAAACAGCAGTGGAGGGTCTGCTCCCTAAGGCGATGCGAAGTCACAGCTGGGTATGTTAATAGAAGAGGTGGGTCATTGCACTGTTCTTAGTTTTGACTAAACATGTGGATAACATTATAAAAGACTATTTATACTTGATTTCACAAAGGTCACTCTTGACTGTCTGTCAATGGACACTCTTCTTTCAGCCTTGACTTTTCATTTGTCAGAAACTAGACAGTTAATGTTATTGCTACCATTTTGCCCAAAATTAGCTGTATATGGCTTTCAACTTCTGTCATATATCATAACATTTCCCCAGATACTCAGTAGCTTTCCAATGGGCTAAACTGCCTTTTCTGGTCCTTTGCTCTTAGGAAAAATTACTTAACATCCTACTGGCTGATACAGAATCTTTTCAAGAGACACTGAAAGCAATAATGAAAAATGATTTTTAATAGGATCTTGTAAGCTTGACATGACATATTGGATGTGAAGCTTTGATATGTATTACTTATATGGTAATTGCTCGATGCTAGACATTATTATTTTTGTTATGGCTAATTTGGAAGGTTTAATTTTGAAGAGGAAGTAATACTCCCCCTCCACAGTCAAGAGATGGTATCCGCTATTGGAAGTAGGGAGATGAAAATTTCTTTGGAATTGTTTTTACAGAAACAGAGTTTCTAGGGATTAGTTAAGATGGGGTCCTAGTGGATGTGTGACCAAGAGCTGCCATTGCTTCTCTGCCCTAGGGGGAATTTGACACTGTCTCGTAAGTGCTGGAGTAACATCGAGGGCAATTTTGCCTTGGCTTGTGAGAATATTTTCTTCATTTTTATGGTGAAGAAACAATATTATTCTGTAAATGTCCATCATAATTCATCGGATTAATTGTTAAGGTTCTGATATGGCATGGGCTAAACCAGGGGAATATCTACTAAATATCTGGGCTTATATATCTATTACCTTAATTTTTCTGCCCACGACAGTTTATCAGACAGGTTTTTGTATCTTTCTCCTTTACTCTTTTGTTATTCTTACAGGAAAGAATAGTCAATTATTCTCTCATTCAACAAGTGCCTGGGACTGGAGCTATAACACAGTTATAGTAGGTAGGGTGCTCGTCTTGCATGTGGCCAACTCGGATTTGATCTCCTACACTCTGTATGCTCCCCCAAGCCTGAAAGGAGTGAGTCCTGAATGCAGAGCCAAAAGTAAGCCCTGAGCATTGCTGGGTGTGTCTCTCAAAAATAAATAAATAAATAAACAAACAAACCTAAAAACCAAACCAACCAAACAAACAAATGCCTACTTAGTAATGGCAATAGGTTTAACATGTTTACTGCCATTGAATTTCTGATTTCTAACAAGAAACTTACCCCCTAATAGTCTTTTAGCAAATTTTCAAGGAGAAAATTAAAATATGGATGCACATTTTTGACATATGGAAAAGAGGATTGCTAACAACCATACCAAGAGAGTATAGAGAAAGTGCATCAGTTAGAGAATTCCTCTAGAGTGCCCATGTACTATAAACAAAGTTGTGGCTTAGTAAATGAATATTGCATCCTTTGCAAACAGAGTGATGTCAGTTGCTGAGGATGTGAATAAGGGAAAAAGGATAAGAGAATGTGAATAAAAACTAAAGTTCAGAAGCAGGTTCTAGGCAGGAGGCAGAAATTAGTTTTAGGAAGATCAACTAATGGGATTTATTCAGATATTTTGGTTTCAACTTTTAGGCCACACCCAGCAGTGCTCAGGGCTTCTGTCTGGCTCTGGGACAGAGATCACCTGTTGAGACTTGGAGAAAGCTTGTGGAATGCCAGGGATTGCACCCAGGTTGGCCATGTGCAAGGCAGCACCTTACCCATTGTCTCATATGCCTCCAGATTTTATAAATAAAACATTTTGTTCCTTTGATTTTGTTGTGGAGCCACAACGGAAAGTGCTAATTGATACTCTTAGCTCTGTGTTGGACTACTTGCTCTCAGCAGTGCTCAATGGTCCATGTGATGCTGAAAAATGAACCAACGGCTCCAGCATGGAGGAATCGCATGGGATGCTGGGGAGAGAACCTGGTTAGGCTGCATGCCAGGCAAGAACCCTACCTGCTGTGCTATCACTCCAAACCACAAAGGATTTTTTAGGTTTTATGTGTTATTTGAAATGATTTGCCAGATTCTTTCTGGTATCTACATAAATTAATGCCAATTAATTAATGCAAAGATACTTTGTTTTATTCCATTTTCACTTGGGAAATGGATTAATAGGAAAACTACCTTTCTGATTGTAGTAGAATAAGACTAATTTGAGGGTAAGAGAGATAGTAATGGGTGAAGGCACTTGGCTTGAATGCAGCCAAACTCGGTTCAATCCACAGTACCACATATGGTCCTCTGAGCATAGTTCTCCTCTGAAGACAGTAATAAGCTGTGAGCACTCATGTGTATGGCCCTCACCCCAAATAAGTACTAGCATGGAACAATTTGTAAGTAGATGTCAGATATATCCTTGTAGCTACAGTGCCTAGAACATTCTATTCTTTTCCTTTTCTCACACTTTGAGCTCTTAATGAAATACCAATGCAATGAGAAAGGAATGGAAGGCAAAAAATAAGTCTCTGATAATATTAAACACAATTAAGATAAACAGTATGCAAAAGCAGATTATTTTATTTGTATGTTTTGATTTTAAGTATTTTTATGACCAATATACAGACTGGGGAGATAGGACATAAAACATTGGTCTACAGATTTTGATTTTAATCTTAATTTTTCAATAGACTTGAATTTGATTAAATTTTAAAGTTTTGAAGAATTCAGTTATCTTTTCTTCTGATTATAATCACCTATCTTTAGTTTCAGAATCTAATATCTCATGTCTATGCAAGCGTTTGTCCTGTATTCCTGACTCCAAATAGGAAGAGTGTATCTAATACCTATTGCAGCTTGTTGCTTATGGTGTGCTATGAATCTTTTGTAATTGTAAAAGATCAAAGAGTAATCTAAAGTTGCTATTAAAGCTGCTTACATAACAATCATGTTTTGAACAAATAAGATCACAGCTTACTCTATAAGCTAAATTAAACTCATTTTTCACCATGCTTGTTGTCCTTAGTAATACCTCCTGTAGCAGTAGAATCTAAATGATGGTGAATGTGTTAAGCAGAATGACATCTATAACCCTGTGGGTTTGGTTTTAGAGATCCCCTGGAGATGCCACTAACTTTTTTACACTCAGTTCCAACCCTAAAATGCCATTTTTAGGATTTTTCTCTTTATTTTTAGGACTCTCATAAGCATGGCTTACATAAAAACTTTCAGCTAGTTATCAAGCTCAGAAAAAAAAAGAAAGAAAAGAGGAAATAATAAGAAAATTGAATACAGTCAAGAAGAGGTTATGAGTTCATAAAAGACAGTGAAACTATAAACAGCATGAAGGTTGGCTTCAATAGCATCTTTGGTTCTCAGTCCTGCCGAGACTCAGGACTTTGTGTTATTATTTCTCCAATAAAAATCTGTGTGCTGTAAATGTGAATAATAAACCAGACATATACAGTGGTTAGACTTCCATTCAGCAAATTATTACTTCCTATCTTCCCTCTGTGTCTCTTGGGAAAACGGTTATCTTTCCCTGTAAATATTGGGTTCAGCTATATGACTTGCTCTGTTTCTGATGGTAAAGAACTAAAAAGGGTCAGATATTTTACCATATTTGCACCATATCCAGATAATGGCATATATAACAATACAAAGATAATGCACTTTCCGATAACAATAATGATAATTATTATTTGAATATTTTTCCCGTGTTTGTTCCCCAAACTCGGTGTCCACTGGGGTGATACGAAAAGGGCTGTGAATACCTTAAAGGAGAGAAGTCCTGCACTTAGGGAGCACCACTCTTTTCTAATAGCAGTCATGTTTGCTTTCATCCTGAAGAGAGACCATATTTGTGTTTTGTTTTGGTTATTTTGGGGCCACACCCAGCAGCATTTATTCCTGGCTCTGTGCTCAAGGATCACTCCTAGTGCTGCTCCTGGGACCAAATGTGATGCCACAAATTCAACCTGGGTCAACCATGGGCAAAGCAAACTCTCTACCTGCTATACTATCTCTCCAGCCTCAGACAGATTCTATTTCTATTTTCCACATTTTTATCCTTAAAAACAGAGACCAGAAAACAGGGGTCAAATTGAGTCAAGCTGTAGCCTGTCATAAAGTACCTACAGCTAAATTTATCCTGAAGCAGCAGAGTATTAGTCAGCATTAAAATGAATTAAAATGGGTATAAGTGCTTATAGCTATGAACCACTAATTTTTTGGATTTTTTTATCATGTAGTATAGCAATAACAGCTATATATAAATTGGTCAGAAAGTTGTATCAGAACCTCAGATATTTTACTTTGAGAAAACTCAAAGGGATCATACACTAAACTATTTTTTTGAAATTTGAAAAACAGAAAAACAATTATGTATGTCACAAAATGACAAAATATTTCACTAAAATATTACTTACTGAGTACTACTGGGCAGAAAAGCTTATAATGCTTGATGAGGATATTTCAGAAGTATGAGTTGGCAAATACTAGTGACAAAAAATGCTACAGAAAAAGAATAAGCTCAGTAAAAATTCATTTGTTGTTAAGAAGAATTTATAAGAATCATAGGAAGTTCTGAAATCTTAAGTTTAGAAAACAAAGTAACTTTTCTTTAAGACAAAGATGTGGTAATTACCAAGATCAAATCAAAGGCAGAACTAACATTCTTTGTTAGGACATATGATCAGATTAAAGTGTGACTTGGTAGATTTTCAGCTAGGAAAAAGGGCTTCCAGAAAAATTAAGGCCAAGTTCCCATAGAAGACCAATACACCCAAAGTGTCTGTAACTAACCCTGGAGAGAAATGTGCCTTGGAAAGAACCACGTGTGTGACTTTTAGCACTTGAACTTAATTAGAATTAAATCCATAGAAAATAAAGTAAGCCTCTGAGCAACCAATGTTGGGAAAAATGCTGTCACTCTAGACATTAATCTGTTACAGGTGTAAAAAGATCTTTTATTTTCCAATTTGATACAATCAGGGATTTAGCTAAAATAATCGCGCTACCAAGAAAGGCTTGTTTTCAAATACCAGCTGGATGATGGCAGAGGAAGAACCTCCAAGATAGCCAACCCAAGGGCTGAGCAGAGGAGCGAGAATCACCCATGAAGCCAAGACCGGGTGTTATCCGGAACAATCGACCTTGGTTCTATTGTTTGCTGATATCATTTAAGCTGAGAACAAAGCAAGTAATCTTTTCTCAATTCGCTTAATTTTGCAAACATAGATTCCCTCTGCGGGTAATTGTGTGGGAAGTCACCCTATGGACAATGACAGGTGTCCCTCATTTTCACTTCCATTTCCACTACAGAATCTATTTAATTTCATGCAATCTTTGGGGCAAGAATATTTAGCATGCAATCTTTTAAGTCCCTTATCCTGTATGACAACTTAATACTTCTACCATAGGGCTCCAAAATTTTTATAAATGTGTGACTGTCATATATTCAGTTTTAAAATTGAGTATTTTATTGTAGATATCCTAGTTAAGATTAACCATTACTGCACATTGGATAGATGAGATCAAATTACTTACATTTTTTGTTTATAGATAAATGAATTATAAGGTATCACTGTCACTGTCATCCTGTTGCTCATCGATTTGCTTGAGCTGGCACCAGTAATGTCTCCATTGTGAGACTTGTTGTTACTGTTTTTGGCATATCAAATAGCCATGAGTAGCTTTCCAGGCTTTGCTGTGGGGGCAAGATACTCTTGGTAGCTTACCAGGCTCTCCGAGAGGAGCGGAGGTATTCCTGGGAGGAATCAAACTTGAATCAAAAGGGTGGATTGTGTTTAACTTATTTTTCTCTTTGTCTCCTTTTTCCGATGTTTGTGGCAAATGGATGGAAGGTGTGATATAAGAAGAACCTTATAATGTTGGTCCAAAGTGATAATACAGGGGGCTGTGGCCTTGAATGACCCTAGTTTAATTCCCAGCATTTCATGTGGTCTCCCGGGCACTATCAAAAGTGATTTATGAGAACAGAGAAAGGAGTAGCCCTGCACACTGCTGGGTATGTCCCACCCACAAAAAGAGAATGAGAAATAAATCAAAGTATGGTTAGGACCACACTCTTGAGATTGGGCCATTATCATGAAAAGAACCGCTGAAGGAGCCTCTGGCTTTCCAGCCTGAGCTTTGGAGTTAGATGCAAAGCTCCAGTAAGCCACAGGACTACAGAGAAAGCATAATTGCCTCAGTAAGCATGTAGGTGCATAAGAAGGTAACAAATACTCCTTATTATGATTTGAGACTAAGTGTTTTATTTGCAAAACAAAAATCTGGCACATATATTGATGCATTTTTAGAAGAGAAAAATGACAATATTTTGGTTACAGAATGTTAGAGAAATGGTAGGAACTGATTACAGGTCAATTTAGACATTTAGTGTTATGATTAACAATGATTTTCAAAGAGAGGTTTTGAAACCAACTATTTTTCTACTTTTTAGGGTTAATGATTTGAGGGAATGCTATGCTATGCATCTTTATCAGGGGGTCCTTAAAATTAAATTGAAAATAAGTGCCGTATGCAAAGTGTTGGCATTTTGTACTCTTGGGAATAGTGAACAGGAGTGGAATTTGGGCTCAACCAGAGTGCAATAACTTAGCAGTTGATCACATTTTGCAGAATTCTATTTGCAAGCTTAGAAAATTACCACACACAGTTTACCATATGGCACAACTGATTTTGCTAAGAGGACTATTGTATTTGAATTTTTTTAAAAACCCTCACTAAATCCCCAATTCTCTCTTTTTCCCTCCTACTGTCAAGGTTTCCATGACTACATTTCACAGCTCCATATTACATCTTAAATGTAAATGATTTCTACAGAAAAACACTACAAAGAATTTTCAGAAGGAATAAAGTGAGAGAGTTGTTAACTTTTCTAGCAAATGAATCGTGCCTATTTCCACAACTCTATCTGGGATTGGATATAGCACAAATCAGCAGTACATTTTAAACATATCACTCTTAAGATTTTAAAGATGGATCCAATGACAGGCTAGGGGTATTGGAGATACAAAACTTCAAATGGGAGGCTGGAGAGACAGTACAGAGTTCGGACACTTCCCTTGCATGCAGTCAAGGTTTGATCCCTGAGTTCAGAGCCAGAAGTAAAGCCTGAGCAATACTGGGTGTGGCTCCAAAGCAAAACCCAAACCCAAGCCAAACCCAACCAAAACAAAACAAAAACTTGATATGGTAGATAGAATCTGGTGAAAGTAAATTTGTATATAGTGAATTGAATTCTTCTAATACCCCTTAAGTATTCTACTTTTATTTATCTCTGTGTTTAAAATATGCCCCACATTATCTTTTCATGGTGGAAGAGAGAGCAATCACACAAATTTCTCCCTTATGAATTTCTTAGGATTAAAAAATAGGTAAATGTTTCTGTGTTTCACATTTGAAAGGGAATGTTGCATTTAATTTCATGAATACTTATTAAAAACATCTTTTAGAGCTTGCCTTTCTTAGTGTACCTTTTATTTTATTGAGGCCATATGTTGTTTTCAATTGCATAAATGCTGTCTAGTCTATGAAGTTATTATTGTATTTAAAAAGAATACTACTGGGCTTCTGTCTAAAGTCAACTGGATTGGAACTTCCAACTTCCATCCAGTGGGGGGGTTGCCTTGTATGCAGGCAACAGAAGAACAGGAGAAGGAAGCAGAGAAGGAGAACAACAAACACATAAAGAGACAAACACACAGGAACTATCCAAGCTTTAGGGTTGCCTGAGCATGACCAAGTGAATGCTTGGGCTGGTCACTTATTCAATACAATATCATTCTCCACCCCTGAGTTGTAACATGTGAGCCATTGTTTAAGTTGACAGAGACATTACAAACAGTAAGCACACCAAAATTCTACGAGTACATTAAGAACAGAGACGGGGATAGTTCACTAAGCCAATCAGCAGGCACCCTTAAAGTATAAAGTCCTGACACTTCCCAGCTTTATTTTGCCTATGTTGCCCATTGCATCCAGAAGATTATAAACTGTTTCACTCTGTTCTTTCCTGGGCATATTTTTGATTGCCCTGTAAACAGAATAGATGTATTCTGTTCTTTTCTGGATACATTTTTTTTTTTGCTGCCTGTTTATATTCTAAGACATATGATGTTTGCCCAGGGGACTATTTCGAACTTGGAGTTGGTTTTTGATTAGGGGGTTGATCTCCCTCAGGTTTCTGGCAGGCTGTGTCCCCACCCGGGAATCTTCATTGGCATATTTTATAAGCATTGTTACAAGGACCTTCTAGAATTTTTGCTAAAAAGAAAACTCCAAATGTGCTATGTTTTACAAATAGAAAACCCTGCATAGAAACCTCCCACTCCGTGGTGAAGTAATAAGATGATGCTTAAAGAGGAATAACACTTGAAAGGTAGGTTTGATGCATATAGACTTTACATCTTTCTATAACAATCTTTCAATTTAGACACTGTGAATGCTTATTTTGATGTGTATATTTTAAGTTTTGAAACATCTTCTTGTTAGTAAGCAGCACAACTAAAATTGACCCAATCAGAGCAATCTCTGCTTTATATGAGAAAAGTTTTCCTATGTTTTCAGTGAAATAATGCATTCAAGAATCAACATTACCTAAATCCAGAGTTAGAGGACCTCAAAATTCATATTCCACATCCATAGTGACTGCAAATAAGTCCTAGATATTTGTCTTCTATTTTTCACCGGGATTCGGCAGTGCAGTTGTTAAAAGAGCCTTATTACATTTCT
Source organism: Sorex araneus (assembly GCF_027595985.1). NCBI lineage: Eukaryota > Metazoa > Chordata > Mammalia > Eulipotyphla > Soricidae > Sorex > Sorex araneus. Next base: position 82,436,447 of record NC_073303.1, read on the forward strand.
GGTGCTTTGTATGTTTTATGATAGGAGGCCAATATTTTTGGGGAGGAAGAAAGGATGATAATTTTAGGTGATAATCAATCATCCTTGCAGAAATTGCTGCTTTTTCAATATTCTATCTTACTGATTCTCTCCTGTGTAATTACAGGAAAGCCAGTTGAAAAGCAAAGTAAGATAAAAAAAATAAGTGAACACTGAAGACAGTAGGAATTATATGATGGAATTGCATTTGTGTGGCACATGAATACCAGAGAATTTTGTTAACAAATGTATAATTGGTATTTTATTGTAATGGCCAAATGTCCTTTTTGGAGTGGAAGCTCCCAGCAGTGCTCAGGAAGCCCTGGAACCTCTTGTGATTCTTGGCTAACCGGGCTTCTGGCTCATAGCAAGGACTGTTCTATTAGCCAGAGGAAATGACTCCATTTTCTTAATTTGCTGAGTGTGCTTATTCAGAAGGGATGTTGGATTTCGTGAAAATGTGTAGTACTGTGTTTCAGTGACATATAATGGTTTTATGTTTTCTGCTTACAGGGGGAAAACACTCTAACAACAGCTGCATATCCAGATTCCTGAGATTTCATTGATTTGCTCTAAGTAAGGGGATTATATATTAAAGGAAATTGTAACTAAAATCACAATTAGATTAAATTTGTAGCAATCAACTTTCATTCTCCAAGAGGTATTATTTATTTTTTGCACTGACAAATAGGAAGGTAATTTGGGAAACAGGGCGTTCAAACTCAGTATATCAAGATCATCCGCAAGAGCTGTATTACGGATTCACCACCAGAATCTCATCTCACCATTCTACAAGGAAGTGATCATTGACATAAAGAGAGGGGTTCAGCAGGGTGATACCATTTCACTGAAACTCTTCAGTGCCACCCTCGAGAACATCATGTGACGACTAGAATGGGAAGGAATGGGAGTGAAGATAGATGGTCGACAACTACACCACCTCCACTTTGCTGATGACATCGTTCTAATAACACCAAACATTAGCCAAGTGATGCAAATGCTGTCTAACTTTGACCATGAGTGTGGAAAGGTCAGACTGCAGCTGAATTTCACAAAGACATTGTTCATGAAAAACGAACTAGTCCTTGACGTTCCATTTGCTGTCAAGGAAACGAACATCTCCAAATGCAACAGCTATGTGTGCCTGGGTTGAGAACTCAACATGAGGAACGACTTGGTGCCAGAACTGTGCAGGAGGAAGAGAGCAGCATGGAATGCCTTCAAAAGCTTCAAAGAAGTGGGTAAGAGGATGAAGGACCTCCGACTCTGGGCACATCTTTTCGACTCCACTGTTCTTCCTGCACTAACATATGCCTCAGAGACCTGGGCCCTATGCAAACAGGATGAGAATGCTATTCTCTATTCAGGTATCCCAAAGAGGAATGGAAAGAGCTAAGAGTATCACGTTTCACTCAAGTGAGAGAAGGAATCGGGAGTTCCGACCTCCATTGATGATCAAGAATAAGGGACGCTGTCTCGTTTGTCAAGGCGTAGAAAATCAGATGGGCTGGATAGGTAAGGCGACTTAGAGACGATGACTGGACTAGAGCTGTTATGGACTGGATTCCACGAGATGTCAAAAGACCGCATGGCCACCCACCTATGAGATGGTCAGACTTCTTCGTCAAAACCCTGAACAAATGGTTTGAGGCTCTTCATGTTTCTGGAGCGAGCAGATGCCATTGTGCTACACAAGCATGCAACAGGGATGAATGGAGAGGTTACTGGCACCCGCTCGAGTAAATCGAAGATAAACGGGATGACAAGTTATACAAGTGATACAATTTGGGAAAATAATAGTACTTAACAGTTCTGCAATTTGTAGGTCTTTGGTGATCGCAATATTACCAAGAAAATGTAGACTTCTATATTTACAGAGTTATGAAGTTATATTTCCCAAATTTTATATTATTGTAAGCCAATGGGAAATTAATAAAATTTGTTTGATAGAAACAACATAAATTATGCTAGGGATTTCATATTAATTTTGATATAGGGTTTTTAAAGAGGAGTTACACTAAGGAAGTTTGGTTAACATTTTCTACCATGATGGCACTTATCCTCTAGTTAGGGATCTTAGATGGGGATCATTTCCGTATTAACACAACTAGGAATTTTTAACACAAGTAGGAATTATATACTCTGAAACTGGTAAAATATTTTTAAGTGAATTTGCCTCCCACTACATCTGATAAAAGATGGATTTGGATCAAAAATCAAAACATTATTACTCTTGATTTCCTGGTAACCTTTCACTATATTCTGAAGACTTTTATTCATGTCTCTAGGTATTGATATTGGTTCCTGATGGACTGATAAAGAAGATTGATCATGGGGCTGGAAGTGATAGTACAGTGGGTAAGGCCCAAAGTCAATCCAGGTTTAATCCTTGATACCACATAAGGTCCTCTGAGCTCTGCCAGGAGTGATCCCTGAATGCAGAGTCAGGAGTAAGCCTGAGCACAGACTATATATATATATATATGTATATATATACATACATATATGTATGTACATATGTATATGTATATGTGTATATATGTGTATATATATACATATATATATCTGACATAGGCAAAAGATTCTGAAAAGAAACAAACATAGGATGTCAAAACTCACTCTACAACTACATTGATCTGGTAGATTTATGGTGATAGAACTAAAGGCACTTGTCTTGCATGAGATTCACCCAGGTTCCATCCCTGGTCTATCACAAATGGTCTCTCAAGAGCCACCGTGGGTTATCCCTGAGCACTGAGATAGGTGTAATCCCCGAGTGGCCCCCAAAACAAATAGTGTTTGAGTTTTAAAATACTTCCCACTAGGAATATTTCCTCTCTTATGTTGTCCTATATTTAAAATATCTAAGTTTACTTCTTCCTCAATGTTATATAAAGTTGAGAAAAGCTAGTAGTAAGGTTCTCTGACATCTGTAATGCCTTTACATTGCAATTCTTTAGGTTATTAGGTGGTCACATCATTTGAGAGAGACCTGGAAGAAAGCCTCTTTTTCTTTACTTCAGGAACTGTTTATAATTGTTTGACTTGTCGACTTCAGTTATTATTATATAAGATTGAATAGGACTTACTAGGATAACTATTCTCTTTAATCCTACAACCTTCATAATCAGCTAGTACTAGAGATTCAGTATGTCATTATCATTGCAAGAAGACAATCTTGTGGTAATCATGTCCATTCTGTTTCAATACTACTACTTGTCATGATGTATTGGGATATCCAATTCCCATTTAATAATTTCCAACCTATAGAGAAAAGTCACAATGATTCTGGTGCTGTTTTACTATGTGTTTTATTTTTTCCTTTCCTTTCCTTTCTTTTCTTCCTTTAATGTTGCAATTGGCTCAGCTGCTTATATACTTGATGGTGGTATTTGCCAGATACTGCACACTTGCCCATGAAACTTTGCATATTTGGTTATTATGTGCCAAAGGCTGGACACTTGCTGTTTCACCAGAAATCAAACCAGCAGTGTGGCTAGCAATTGCACTTCTAGATGTGGGTCAGTACTAGGGATTGAACTTGCAACTTGACACATGCAAGGCAGATGTCCTCCCACTGAGCCACAACCTTGGGATCCTACTGTGTGGTTCTGAAGTATTTATATAAAAAACTAACTTCTCCCTTTGTGGGATACAGCTAATACTCAATGTTATAATCACATGATAAACAGTCTGTATTATATTTTACAAAATCAGTTTATTTGAGGGGCTGGAGAAACATTACAGCAAAGTAGGACTCTTACCTTGCATGAGGCTAACCAGGGTTTGATCCCTGGCATCCCATATATTCACCTAAGCATTGCCTGGAGTAGTCCCTGAGTGCAGAAGCAGGAGTAACTCCTGAGCATCTCTGGGTGTGGTCCTAAAACAAAAAAACAAATCAATTTATTTGAGTATAATCTATACATTAGAGAATTAACTTATTTATGAAGTAACTTTTTTTTTCCTTTGTGTACACATTTAGTTTTATTGTAACAAAGCAACTTGTACACTTTTTAACGTTTAAAACTGAGCATCTTTCCTTTCCAGTGAATCAAAAAGAAATTTAAAAATAAAACAGGAACAAAATTACAATAGAGAATGTCAATTCCAAATAAGATCCTACAGGTTCTGCTGATTCTCCCATCGAGTGGCAGGGCTCAAGTCATCATTAGGAGAGAATTTTATTTTAAAAGTGTCACCTTAAACTGCAAGGATGTCCGTTAAACATCACAATTAAACATGCCAAAGGAGAAGCCATGTTGTCAAATGCCCACTTAACCCACCCACACATCTCAAACCCACCCTTTTGCTGACCTTCTATAACCCCATTTTTTTTAAAGATTTTTTTTCTTTTTTTAAACAAGAGAAAGTAGACAGATACATGTTGGTAAATGCTAACTGTCCATATTCACATAGAGACACAGTGTCATCTCTGAGCCCAATATACAGAGAAAGGAGGAAAAAAGCTAGAATTCTATGCACTACTACACAGGGGCCTGGCCCCTCCAGCTTCCAGCAGAGCTAAGGGTGCAGAAGGTCTTTCTTTTTTCCCACAGCGCACGGTGGTGTGGATTCCATAAAGTCTGTGTTGAGACGAGAAGTGATAAAAATTAATTTGGAACAGAAACCAGCAGTCTTTCCCCACTGAACTCTGTTCAAGGTATTTCCCCGAATTAAGTTGAGAACCATGGTGTAAAGGAGAGAAAAGAGACCTCAAAAACAGGGCGACTGAGCACTGGGAGTGGGGGTGGGGGGGGAGAGAGAAAAGAAAAAAGACTGCAATTTTCTCCCAGGGACGGGAGAAAATTAAAAAAGATTGGAATCCATCAGTGTTCCATTAGTCATCTTCTCCTTCATCCTCCTCTCCTTCCTCTCCCTCGTCATCATCTTCATCTTCTTCACCTTCATCTTCATCCCCTTCTTCATCAATATCTTCCAATCCTTCTTCCTCTTCATCATCGTCGTCATCTTCTTCTCCTTCCCCTTCTTCATCATCCATGTCCGGAACCAAGTAGTACTGCAAGGGGTTTGGCCAGATGTCGTCTTTGATAACCTCGCCGAGCTCATCTGCACCAGCATCCGAATGGTCAGTGAACCAAGTGAAGAAGCTCTCGGGTTCCTCATGCTGTCTCTTCCTGCTGGCTTTATTCTGTGTTTGACTTGAGCGTTTCGTCAAATCCTTTCCAGATTTCCATTTGATTTCAGTGGCCTTTGAAGATGGATCACCACTCTCATTCAGATGAAATTCTTTGGAGAGAACTTTATTTTCAAAGTAAGGGTTTTCATCAAAATAAAAATATATTCTGTAACCTGATTTAATATCTTCAAATTCTGTCACTTCAACTCTTGTCAAATAATGCAGCGCCTCTTCATCCTCCTCCCCCAGCAGCGCGGACACTTGTGGATGGTTGACAAATGTTACCCAAAAGTTGGGGATTTTGGCGATCAATTCCGACCTCTTCTGAAAAAATGGTTGGCGGAGTTTGTTATATTTCTGTTCTACTTTCAAAATCTCCTCACTGGCTTGCTCATTAAGTCTGTCTATTTCATTTTGTACTTCATCAATATGTTCAATCGCTTCCTGCTGCTCTTTTTCTCCCTTGCGCACGCCGGAGGAGTTCGAGGCGGCAGCGCCCGGGGTCTCTTGGTCTGGCCGGGGTCGCAGGCTGGGGTCGCAGGCTGGGGTCGCAGGCTGGGGTCGCAGCCGGGGTCGCAGGCTGGCGCTTGGGGGTCATGCTGGAGGGCAGGTGGGCGCGGGCGCGTGGGCGGTGGAGCCGGGCGCTCTGAAGTAACTTTTGACTAAAGTACAGCCCCTATAATTATCAAGAACAGACGACTGGTTAGAGAAACTATAGTACATCTACACAATGGAATACTAAACAGCTGTTAGAAAAAAATGAAGCAATGAAATTTGATTATAAATGGATGGATATGGAGAGCATCATGCTGAGTGTGCAAAGTCAGAAGGACGGGGACAGACATAGAATAATTGTACTCATTTGTGGGATATAAAAATAAGGGTTTCTTGACCTCCTAGAGGGAATTACTGAACTTTTAATATATAGAGTAGAATTGCTATTGAAAAGGCTGCCTATATTGATGTTATTATAAAAACCTAAACTGCTATACAAAATACAGTAATTCCACTTTATCCCTGAGGGCTACATTACAAGGCATTCAGTAAATGTCTGAAAAAAACAATAGTATTAGACACCATATATACTATGGTCTTTCCCAACACATTCACTTATATGATAAAGTTAATTTTATTACGTAGAAACAGTAAAAGAGGACCAAAAATTATTATTGTTATTAAAGTGGAACACTTATTACAAGTTATATGAAATTGTTCTTTGTCTATCAAGTTTATTTATTTATTAACTTTCTTTTTTGGTTACACCAGTGATACTTAGAGGTTTCTCCTGACTCTGCACCCAGGAATTACTCCTGACAGTGCTCGGAGGGACAGTATGGAATGCTGGGGATTGAAATCACGTCGACTGTGTGCAAGGCAAATGCCCTACCCGCTGTACTATCTCTCTGCCTCCAAGTTTCTTATTCTTTGTAGTAATTGCCAGATACAGATTATTGAAGCCACGGAAAACAACTTTTTTTCTGTTTTGTGGGTTTGGTTGAAGGAGGTGGTGACTATAATTATTTTTCTATGCAGTAAACACAATTGCATTTATTCTCTACTTGGATGCTGAGGGTAACTGTATTGATTCTTCCCTAAGAGTTTAGGGAAAATGTTACTCCTTCTCTCTTGACAGGATTTCTGTTGCATTGGAGTAGCTACTGGCAGCAGATCAGGAGATAGGAGAACCAAGCTGAAGTAACTGACTTCCTGCAAGATTTCGTGAGACATTAGATATGGTGGCATTTTCAACAACCCACTATCATATTATGAAAAGGGGCCGATTTTTCAGACTAAAGCATAGGACCCTGGGAGAGTTTGGAACTGCTGGAAGCAAAAGCCAGAGGAAACTAGTTAGCAGCCTTAGTTTGGACTGTGCATTGTGGACCCTCCATGGGAGTAGAGGTTGGAGGAGATACGACTGGATGTAAGATAACACACCTGGCTACCTTCCTACGTGACTGAGGACCTCCTGAGGGTGGCTAAGCATCTGCCTGAGAAAGTGGAGTTCCAAGCATTATTTCAGCACTCACAGCAAAGTGTTGATCTATCCTATCTCAGTTTCTTCTATATGGTCTGTCCTGTGAAGATTAGCCAGGAGAAACTTGTCTGTTCTAAAGCTATAGAAAATAAGAAAGAATGTGGTAAATGGCTTAACAACTAGGGCAGTACCAGAATCTCCGGGGACTAACTTAAACATTTGGTCTCACTTAAATGCAATGTGATTGTCAAATGTGATCTCTTTTATGTTTTTCCCCCTTTTTTGGGGTCACATCTGGCGATGCACAAGGATTACTCCTGGTTCTACACTCAGGAATTACTCCTGGAGGTGCTCAGGGGACCATGTGGGATGCTGGGATTCGAACCCGCGTCAGCTGCATGCAAGGCAAAAGCCCTACCCGCTGTGCTATCGCTCCAGCCCCAAATGTGATCTCTTTTAAAAGGGGCCACTCTATGATATATCTATTGTTTTTGTTCTTGAACTTTAAAAAAAAAGGATAATATTAAGTGTGCTAGTTAGTAAGTCACTACTTTATTGCAAGAACTCTATGTTTGAAAGTAGCAAGACCGCCTGCAGGGTATTTTGTTGAATTTTCCACATCTACACTTTTCAAGGGCTCTATTTTAAAATGAAAAGACTCATGATAAAGTTTACTATGCATGGAACAATGTCATAGTAAAATTAGTTTCTGTATATCTATTATCTAATTGGAAAGATGACAAGTGCTGCCTCTATTATGGCTGTTACGATGACAGTTATGTTTTCAATTGTTTATAGTTCTTGAAATACAGGGTGAATCAACGCAGTAAATTGTGTGTAACAATATAAAGCAATATGAATAAAACATTTTGGAATTGAAAAGCTTTTGAGATATTATTTCTACACTTTCATACTCCTCAAATTCCCTTATTAATAAGAATTATGTTTCCACTAACAAAGGAATCAAAAAGCTATTATCAACCAGTATGCTCTGTTATTAGTGTAATGCATAAACTTCCAGGAGAATGTGCAGCAAGTTCCTCTTAATACAGTAAAAATAAAAGCTGAGAATTAGCCCTTTCCATAGTAAAATTAGGCAATAAGGGTAGAGATTCCATGACTCTTTCATGCTTTGATGTCTTTAAGAAAGATGGAGGAAAGTAATGACCTGTGGAGATTCAGAGTTCTCTGGGAGAAGATGGATTAGGAAGACTCTGAGGAAGCAGAACATGTTTCTTAGTTTAGTTTAATAAACTTATATATTGCTCCAAATTATTTGCATTGAGTAGGTGATTGTATCAGTGGTTTTTATTTGCAACAAAACTTTTACTACAATTATTATAATTATGGCAAGTTTTGGATGGAAACCTTGCATTGTAGAATTTGTTACAGGAGTATGTAGGAAAATTTTCATTGAACATGAAGACAAATTTGTGGGTTTATTTTACACTTTATTTTTAATTTTTTATCTTTTTTATTCTTTTTAAAAAATTTTATTAGAGAATCACTGTGATGTACAGTTACAAACTTATGAACTTTTGTGTTTGCATTTCACTCATACAGTAGTGATTGTTTACCCATCCCTCCACCAGTGCCCATTCACCTCCACCAATGATCCTAGTATCCCTCTTGACACCCCCACCCCATCCCCCACCACCCCACCCTGCCTCTGTGGCAGGGCATTCCCCTTTGTTCTCTCTCCTTTTGGGTGTTGTAGTTTGCAATAAAGGTATTGAGTGGCCATTGTGTTCGGTCTATAGTAAACTTTTGGCATGCACTTTCAACCCGAGTGGGTCCTCCCAACATTCTCTACTAGGTGTTCCCTTCTCTATCTCAGCTGCCATTCCCCCCAGCATGTGAGGCCAGTTTCCAAGATGTGGGGCAGACATGCTGGTTCTGATCTCTACTACTCTTGGGTGTTAGTCTCCCATTCTGCTACTTTATATTCCACATATGAGTGCAATCTTGTCTGTCTCTTTCTTTCTGACTCATTTCACTCAATATGACACTTTCCATGTAGATCCACTTATATGCAAATTTCATGACTTAATCTTTTCTAACAGCTGCATAGTATTCCATTGTGTAGATGTACCAGAGTTTCTTTAACCAGTCATCTGTTTTTGGGCACTCTGGTTTTTTCCAGATTTTGGCTATTGTAAACAGTGCTGCAATGAACATAGAAATGCAGATGTCATGTCTACTATACTTTTTTACCTCTCCAAGATATATTCCCAGGAGTGCTATTTCTGGGTCAAATGTGAGCTCAATTTCTAATTTTTTGAGAATCGGCCATATTGTTTTCTAAAAGGGCTGAACATCCACGACAACAGCGGTTGCTTTTGTTCTTTTGGATGTGGGCCAGTCTGTGGTGTTTACACTTTATTTTTAAATCAATCATTTTCTCCTCCTCCTTCTCTTCCTCCTTCCTCCTCCTCCTCTTACCTTCTTCTTCTTTATCATCATCATCGTCATCATCATCATCTTCTTCTTCTTCTTTTTTTCTTCTTCTTCCTCTTCCTCTTCTCCTTCTTCTTCTTCTACTTCTTCTTCCTCCTCTTCTTTCTCTTCTTCTTTCTCTTCTTCTTTCTTCTTCTTCTTCCTCTTCTTCTTCCTCTTCCTCTTCTTCTTCCTCTTCCTCTTCTTCTTCTTCCTCTACCTCTTCTTCTTCTTCTTCTTCTTCTTCTTCTTCTTCTTCTTCTTCTTCTTTTTCTTCTTCTTCTTCTTCTTCTTCTTCTTCTTCTTCTTCTTCTTCTTCTTCTTCTTCTTCTTCTTCTTCTTCTTCTTCTTCTTCTTCTTCTTCTTCTTCTTCTTCTTCTTCTTCTTCTTCCCCTCTCCCTTCTGCTGTGCTTTCCTCCTCCTTATCCCCCTCTTTTTCTTCTTCCTCATCCTTCTCCTTCTTCCTCCCCATATCCAGCAGTTTTGAAGGCTTACTCCTGGTTCTGTGCTCAGAGATTATTCCTGGTGGACTCTGAGGAACACAGTTCTGGATATCAAACTTGGGTTGGCTGCACACAAGACAATCACCCTATCAGCTGAACTATTTCTTCACCCCTAACACTTTTCTTCCTAATAACATTACAACAATCTTTGGATAGAGAGAATCAAGAGAATAGGGTCTTTTGGTTTTGGTCCTGCTAAAAGCAATTCTTGAAACAAGGAAATGGCTATGTTGTTTTTTTGGAAGAGCTCATAGGAAGCAAAGGAGAAAGAATAGAGAAAATAAGACAGAAACACAAAGAAATTTTCTATCAATGAGCAGGATATTTCTGGGGCAAGAAGGTATAGTGCAGGTGAATCAATCCCTGAAATGTTGTGAAAGGCCTTGCTCAGAATTCTCCAATGAAAGATCAAGAGTTGGACTTAAATTCTCCTATTCCTATTTGCTTTTGATTGAGAGCTACCTCCCAGCTTACCAATTTCTTTGGCAGCATTCAGGGAGCCAAAGAAAGCTGATACCAGAGAAAGACCTCAGGCAGATAAGATAGAGATGGGGACCCCCTTGGCACAAAGCTGACACGGTGCTGGAAATTGTGGAAGCTGCAGAAGAACTCATGAGGACAGAGGGCCATCAACAGATACTACAGGAACAGCTCTGCTTTGTCATCTTTGAATTTAGATTAAGGTTGTAGAATAGTTTGCACCTGACAAATTTCCACCCTGCCATGTTAGTCAATATCAGTTTAATGGCATAGTGTTAGCCCTCTTAAAAAGAAGAGAGATAATGTCTTGACATATGAATATCTATATATCTTAATGTGTGGACTCTTCAAAAAAACAGCTTAAAAATAATGTAAGACCATACAAAGATAATACTCAAAGAATTGAATGGAAAATAAAACTTTTAACAAATTGTTTAATATTATTATTCTCCTTTGTTCTGACTTATTTATATTTCCTCTTGTGTGTCACCTATCACATTTCAGGCACAGGAAGATTGTTAAAATATTGAAATCAGAAGTGGTAGCTAAAATTTTCTCATAAAATTTCAATTTGTATGTGTGCCTTTGTATGTATAATAATTATAGTGTATTCATAATGTCATCTGCAAAATATAAATATCACTTGTCATCCCGTTAATCCTCAATTTGCTCGAGCAGACGTCAGTAACATCTCCATTGGTCCCTGTCGCATGCTAGTGTAGGCCAATGATATTTGCTCGCTCCAGGAACAGGAAGAGCCTCGAATCATTCATTCAGGGTTTTGATGATGAAGTCTGACCAACTCGCTGGTGGGTGGTCTTTTGACGTTCCGTGCAATCCAGTCGGTAACACCTCTAGTCCAGCGGTCATCTCTGAACATGTGTCCGGCCCATCTGATTTTTGATGCCTTGGTAAATGAGACAGTGTCCCTGATTCTTGACCGTCGATGGACGTCAGAACACCGGATTCCTTCTCTCACTTGAGTGAAATGTGATACTCCTAGCAAAGCTTTCCATTCATCTTTGGGATGCCCGAACAGCGTTCTCATCCTGTTTGTGTAAGGCCTAGGTTTCTGAGGTGTACGTTAGTGCAGGAAGAACGGTGGAATCAAAAGATGTGCCCAGAGTCGGAGGTCCTTCGTTCTCTTACCCACTTCTTCGATGCTTTTGAAGGCATTCCACACTGCTCTCTTCCTCCTGCGCAGTTCTGGCACCAAGTCGTTCCTCATGTTGAGTTCTTGACCCAGGTACACATAGCTGCTGCGTTCGGAAATGTTTGTACCGTTGAGAGCAAATAGAGCGTCAGGGACTAGTTCATTTTTCATGAACATTGTCTTCGTGAGATTCAGCTGCAGTCCGACCATTCCACACTTATGGTCAAAGTCAGGCAGCATTTGTGCTGTTTGGCCAATGTTTGGTGTTATTAAAACGATGTCATCAGCGAAGCAGCAGTGGTGTAGTTGCCAACCATCTATCTTCACTCCTATTCCTTCCCATTCCAGTCGTCACATGATGTTCTCGAGGGTGGCACTGAAAATTTTCAGTGAAATGCTATCACCCTGCTGAGCCCCTCTTTTTATGTCAATGATCACTTCCTTGTAGAATGGTGAGATCCTGGTGGTGAATCCATAATACAACTCACGGAGGACCTTGATGTACTGAGTTTGAATGCCTTGTTTAGCTAGGGCTTTGATGACCGCTTCAGTCTCAACAGAATCAAAGGCCTTCTTTAAATCAATGAACATTAGACAGAGCAGCATCTTGATCTCTTGTGAAACTTCAATAAGTTTGTTCACCATGTGGATATGGTTGATCGTGCTAAATCCTTTTCGGAACCCGGCTTGCTCACATGGTTGTCCTTCATTTAGTGTTCTGTCTATTCTATTCAGGATGACTTGAGTGAACAACTTGTAGACAACAGATAACAGGCAGATTGGGCGATGTTGTGGATGTCTCCCTTCTTGTACAACAGAATGGTCCTGCTGGTTTCCACTGGGACGGAACCTTGCATTCAGACAGGTAGCGTGTGAAGAGCTGAGCCAGTGTATTGATGACTACTGGTGGCAGATTCTTCAGGTGTTTGGGTCTGATCTTGTCTGAACCAGGTGCTGTATGCGTCTTTACCAATGAAATGGTGTGTTGGATTTTGGTAGGGAGGACGTTAAGAACAACATATCCCTCCTGTGGAATTTGGTATGTGGGCAGTTGGACGTGGCTATCAAAGAGATCCAAGCAAAAGTTGTGAATAATCCTCTCCATTGCCCTTCTGGAAGATGTGATAGATCCATCAGGACGTCGGAGGGCAGTCATCTTGGTCTTGTAGTTGGCGAAGGACAGGAGAGTGTTGCGAATACTTTTCCCCACATCTGCTGCATCAGCCAACACTGCTGCTCTTCAAGGTCTTCCTTTATCGGTTCTCTGCACAGCTTTGCAAACTCGGATGTTAGCTTGTGGTTGCCTGAGGCTCGTGCCAAACCATGTTGGCAAATGAACTCAAGAGTTTCCGAAGACATGTGTCTGTTTGTAGCTTTCCCACTCTCGGCATTTTTCGCACAATTATGGAGGTGCTCAACCAGTTGATCCTATTCCTCGTCAATGTTGTCAACGACAGCATCTTCCCACGTAGGCACAATAGTGCCAAAGAGCCCCCATGTGGTGGTCATGCTGGGAGTTGGGAGTACTCTTCTTAAACATAAACTTTGTAGTCCTTTCTTCCCACTCTGTGAAGTAGAATTTTGCACGAAGGAGACGGTGGTCTGATCCCGTTTGGAATTTTGAGACAACAGCGACATTAGTCAGGCAAAACCTTCTATTGAATATGATATGGTCAATTTCGTTGTGGAACTGTCCACCGGGAGACTCCCATGTCCAATGTTTAGATTCGGCCTTCTGGAACTTTGACTTACCATAGGTGGTCTTGGTCGACATGATGAACTCAGACAGTCTCTCACCCTGTTCGTTCCATTCTAGGCCATGGAACCCAATTTGGAGTTCTTCGGGCGACCTTCTCAGTTCTATCTTGGCATTAAAATCACAAGCAATGATCTTGTAGAAGGTGTGGTCTTCTTTATAGAGCTTCTCCAGTTCCATGTAGAACCTCTCAATTTCTTCTTCATCATAGTTGGATGTTGGTGCGTAGATGACGAAGATAGAAATGCCGGTAGTGAGCCACATCTATTCAAGGGTAATTGTCTGATTCGGGTTGTTAGGCATTCGAATGAATCAATGCTCATGATCAAATTCGTGTTGACAAGGACACCTACATCACTGACGCCTATGTTGTCGCATGTTCGGAGGAACAGTTCTTCTCCAGTGTTGAAAATGGTATGATATGATTGATGCCTTCTCGTTTCGGTCAGACTGATGATGTCGTACTTGATCTTCTGTGCATGCACCATCACGTCTTTGATGGATGCTTCTATGGCACCGTATGTGCTTTGAAAGTACAGACATCATTTTAGTCTTTTTTCATTTTGGCAGTCTAGTTTGTCCCTGAAATTTTATCAGCCTCTCCTTGCTTATCCTTCTTAACACTGCCATATTGGGTGCTCTTTTGGTTTCAGGCAAATGAGGCCCATTGTTGTTACTGTTTTTGGTATATCAAATACGTTATGGGGAGCTTTCCAGGCTCTGCCATGTGGGCAGTATACTCTCGCTAGCTTGCCGGGCTCTCCGAGAGTGATGGAGGCTTTTAGGGCGGCCTCCAATCACCCTTACTGGTGTTCCTATGGTTCAGACCATATTTGAAGCCCATCAAATATGATGCGAAGATTATGGAAAATAGGTATTGAGTGTTCGATGCTTTGTGGCTGTGCGGTCCAGAAAACATCCTGGAGTGTGGTGGTGGCTGGGTAGTGAAGGTAGTGGAGGTCTGCCAGTGAAGTATTTATCTGGCTCTGGTACAGTGGGCCATCTGGGTTTGATCCCCGGGGCGGGGCGCTGTAGATTGTAGGAGTTTCCCTGTCCTGTTGAGCCTGGAGTACAAGGTCGCAAAGTTCTGCTTTACCTATTTCTGTGGACTTCACTCATGTGTGAGATCAGCTGTGCAGTCCGCAAAGGGTCATGGAGTGTGGTGGTGGCTGGGCAGTGGAGGTTTATAAAATACTTTTTATAAATATACATGTATTTAATTAAATTATATTACATAAAAATTAAATATACTGCATTAAAGTGCAATAAACAATGCAATTACACAAAATTTAACATGTAAATTATATATGTATACATAAAATCATGTATAAGTGTTAACATAAAATAGATACATAAAATCACAGGTGAGATATATCATAATATTTGAACACAAATAAAAACAATAAGCATGCTTTATATTTCACATAATAACAAAATAATAGACACAATGTGTACTTATCATATATAGATTTGCATGCGTAAGATTTTAAACAAAATCTCAGGGTCTCTTATAGACTAACTTTTTCTCCAAGGAGTTCTGTTAATCTCTGAAGGAATGATGTTGGTGCTGTGAGGTCTTTCCTGATGTTTCCTGGGAAATTCTTCAGCAGATTAACTGAGAGTTGAGAGAGGAGAGTCTGAGAGGGCTCAGGATGGGGTCTGAGCATAGATGAGTAATAGGGATTTGATGCATCTTTCTGTTGGTATGCCAGGTTAAGTCTAGTGGACTTGGACTCACTTTCACTGGGGAAGGCTTGTAGTCATATTCCTCACTTTCCTATATTTCCTGGACTTCAACATCTACTCTCAGTCTGGCTTCATTTGCTACTCACAGCTCATAGGGAATCATCAGAGGCACTATTTGCTCTCTTTAATTTTCTTGATGTTTTGTTTTGTTTTGGGACCACACCTGAGAGTACTCAGGGCTCACTCATGGTTCTGCACTCAGGACTCATTCCTGGCAGGGTTGCGGGACCATACGGGTGCTGGGGAATGAACATGGGTTGTCTGCATGCAAGGCATTCTACCTGTTGCATTATCCCTCAGGTTGGCTCTGGCTCTGTTTTAAAGAGTGAGGAAACTGATGTATCCTTATATAAACAGAGGAGTCACTTTTCTAATGTGGGAAATAAATGGCAGGAACAGGATTCAAATTTTGTCTTTTTGTTTTCTAATTCATAGCTGTTTCCATTATATCCTGTCCTACATTGTTTTATCTCCAATTGTTCAGTATACTTTTCATCTGTTGCCAGAAAGATAGGCGGGCTTGTTGATGCATATTAATTTTTCAGATAATGTTTGTGATGCCCTAACTTGAATAGCACAAGAATAAAATGCAAATGATTCTCTCTCCCTTAGATGTCATGGTTAAGAAGTCATCTCTGGTTGGCAACCTGCTTTCAGCCTCATGTCATTTTACACAATTGACATATGAGCCCATCTTTCCTTCTGATCCTCTCCTCCCTTCCCCTTCAGTAAATTGGGTCTATAATAGAAACACTAACTCAATGTTAACTAAAGTGATACTGTCAAGGGTTATGATAGGATTGCAGGGTGATGTTTTATGGTAATAGATTCTCTTTGGATTTCATTTCCA
Organism: Sorex araneus; assembly: GCF_027595985.1. Lineage (NCBI taxonomy): Eukaryota > Metazoa > Chordata > Mammalia > Eulipotyphla > Soricidae > Sorex > Sorex araneus. The sequence continues at coordinate 82,452,507 of NC_073303.1, forward strand.
AGATTATGGAACGTTGTCTCATTCTTTAAAGGGCAAGTAGAAAGTGTGGAAGCTATAGCAGAGGAAATCTATGGCAAAAATGTGACTTGGCTTTCATTCTTAGCTTGGTTAAATAAAAAGCCAAAAATGTTTCATTAAGACATGTTAACAAGCTATTTTTAGAAAATGAATATCTGTGTGCGGATATGAGGTCTATAAAAAAAGTCATAATATTGTCTTGCCTACTCAATTTCACCCTTCCCTGGGGTGGTTTAGTTAGTTAGTATTGCTACATCGTATAATCCTTATATTTAAACTTCTCAGAACTAAATTGTTGTAAATAAATCCCTTCCTGTCTTACCTTTTTTGATCAAGTACACAAATTTTCAAAGAAAGATAAAAATGAAATGAATGCAGTAATAATATGAGTAGAGCTGGAGAAATTGTCTCTTGCTTTGCCCACTGCCCATCCAGAGAACCTGGCAAGCTACCGAGACTTGCCCATCCAGTCTAATGATCATCCACGTGTTCCCCCAAGCATCACCAAGAGAGATTCCTGACTACAGAGCTAGGGGTTGGCATGAACACAACTGAGTGTGGACCCAGAAGAGTAACAAAAAAATAAGAAAGAAAGAAAGAAAGAAAGAAAGAAAGAAAGAAAGAAAGAAAGAAAGAAAGAAAGAAAGAAAGAAAGAAAGAAAGAAAGAAGGAAAGAAAGAGAAATGAAGGAAGGAAGGAAGGAAGGAAGAGAGAGAGAAAGGAAGGAAGGAAGAAAGAAAGAAAGAAAGAAAGAAAGAAAGAAAGAAAGAAAGAAAGAAAGAAAGAAAGAAAGAAAGAGAAATGAAGGAAGGAAGGAAGAGAGAAAGGAAGGAAGGAAGAAAGAAAGAAAGAAAGAAAGGAAGGAAGAAAGAAAGAAAGGAAGGAAGAAAGAAAGAAAGAAAGAAAGAAAGAAAGAAGGAAAGAAAGAAAGAAGGAAAGAAAGAAAGAGAAATGAAGGAAGGAGGAAAGGAAGGAAGGAAGGAAGGAAGAGAGAAAGAAAGAAAGAGAAAGAAAGAAAGAAAGAAAGAAAGAAAGAAAGAAAGAAAGAAAGAAAGAAAGAAAGAAAGAGAGAGAGAAAGAAGGGAATATGAACAGATGTAAAAAGCACTGGAATGGTGAGACTTGAAAAGGTTTGTGCTCCTATTAGTTCCTTAAAATAGTGCTAGGGAAGAGATAGAGACTTGTAGGTCACTTACTAGGTTGTCATTTAAATTTGTTCCTCATGCTGAGCATGATAACAGAAAGTTGATTTTAATACTTATTCTACGTGTAACTTTGTTTTAAATGCAGGAGTACTGCTATTTATTCAGCCATTGACTAAGGTGATTGAATTGGGCATGAATTCCACATTATTTTTTTTATTCTATTCAGAATGTTAATTTTATTTTATTATTTTATTGTCATTTTACCCTCTTTTAATTGATTCACTATGAGATATAGTTACAAAGCTTTCATGTTTGAGCTTCAGTCATACAATCATCAAACACCTATCCCTTCACCACCATTTTCCACCACCAACATCCCCCGTATTCTCCCCAACTCTGTTCCAACCCTTCCCCTGCCTGTATAGCAATTTCCCCCATACTCTCTCTTCTTTGGTTACATTCAATATTTTGACACCAGTCCCACCACCACCACTCAAACCTGCCGAAAAGGCAAAGCTAGATGATTTGTTTTATATTGCTTATTATGGATAGAATATAATGTCCAGGAAATTCTGTGTCATTCTCTTCTGGGAGCTTTAGTTTATAATCTCTGGGTCTTGGCCATTGATGAGATTACGTGGACATGACACTGGAGGCAGTTTGTGGGTGTGACTGCCAAGCTTCTGGAAAACTGGGGACCTGGGGGGAAGAGGCCCAGTCCTGATCCAAGCAGACTTGGAGATCTCAGCAATGGGTTCCCGCATACCTCCATGCCACCGACCCTAACTGCACCTTTTGATCTCTTTCTAGGTTTATAGATCTCTGAAATAAGGCTAACAAATGAGCTTATATAGCTGAACTGGAGGTGGTTTGTTGGTGTGTCTCCCACATACCTAACTTTCGGCCATTTAATTTCTTGGAAATCTTGGCCCAAAGTTGTTGGGGTCTGGCCAAAGGCACAGAAGCAATTTTGGGGTATCTGGTCTCTGTGTAACTTTTATTGCAAGGTACAAAATCTCAGCACTTGATCTAAAAAATGAGACTAATAATAGGTTGTCGAGAGGATTTAATATTTTTAAGTACTTAGCATACAGTTTGAGGTGGAGCTAACTCATTAAATGTTACTGTTAATAGTACTGTTATTCATTAAATATTACTGTTAATCAGTGTATACTTCCCACCACCAATGTCCCCAATTTCTCTTTCATCCCATCCCCCACCAGCTTGCCTGTATGGCAGGAATTTTTCTTCTCTCTCTTTATTTCTCTTTTTTCTTTTGGACATTATAGGTATAAAATATGTAACCCCTTTACTCCATTTAGCACTCAGTTCTTGTCCAGAGTGATCATTTCTAACTACCATTGTCATAATAGTCTTTTCTCTATCCTAACTGCCTCCCCAGCCCCACTGGTGGCAAGCTTCCAACCATGGACCAGTCCTCCTGGCCCTCATTTCTATTGTGCTTGGGTAATAGTATCATATTATATTATTATACATCTTAATGGGCAAAACCAGAATCTTGAGAATCTCTGGCATGTCCTAAAAATATTTTTAAAATTATTATATATTTTTCACCCTTCTAGGGTCAGCCCACTTAGCCTTTGGTTTTGGTCAGATGGATGTAGTCCTTTCCTTAGTACTCTAGCAGATAGATATATTCCTTTCCTTAGTACTCTGGAAAAGGAATAAATGATTCTACACATCAAGTATTTATATCCCTTCTAAATACCTATATGTCTAGTTTCCCAAGAAGTTAAACATAGAAGACATGCATTTAAAAACTGCACAAATTCAACTAAGACAAGTCATAAAAACTTGTCTCTAATACA